>NW_015506392.1:114341-129404 GCF_001515645.1 Sinocyclocheilus grahami
CAAGAGCTTCATGAATTTGTGTTTGATTAAACACGTGACTTGAAATCGACAACAAACGTGTTTTCTCCTTGCTTTGTAAATTTAGTAAGTGTGTTTATTGGTAAAACTCTGCAATAAGGCTCCATTTGTTAACAAAAGTTAACATAAACTAACAATAATTTAATTTTAATCTTAGGTGATGTTGATTTCAACCATGGTTATTATAGTTAACTAAAACTAAAACTGAAACTAAAATAAAAAACATAAAAAACGTTTTTGTTACTTGAAATAAAATAAACATTAACTGAAATGAAAACAAACAAACAAACAATAAATAAATTCAGCTAGTTGCCAAGGCAACATTTTAATTTAGTTTAACTTGATGCATACAAATAAAAATAATACAAAATATATAGACATATAAAACAAACAAACAAAATAAAATCGACAAAACTGAACAACAAAATTGCTAAAATTAAAATTGAACAGAAAATATGAAAATCAAAACAGTTTCAAAATATTAATTACAACTATAATAGTATCTCAATGGTACTGAAATAACTGATTTCAGTGTCTACTAATACATTATTAAAATCAAAAGTTGAATCTGTTAATGTTATTTAATGGATCTTCTCTAACATGAACTTTATCATGAACTAACATTAACAATGATAAATAAATAAATGTATTGCTCATTGCTAGTTAATGTTCGTTAATGCATTCACTAATGGAACCTTACTTTACTTGCTATCTACTACTTTATATGATTCTATAGTTTGTTGCATTTTATTATTTGTATTTGACTGCTGTCAGATCAGACCACTTGCTGATCTAATACTGGCATTTATTTATTGAGCAGATGTTTTTCACTGATTCAGCACGATATCATCAGTCCTTCACTGTTATGTAACGATCATTGTACTAAAGTCGTTTATTTTTGTCCATAAATATTCAGTGATGTAAACAGGGAGGTTCAGAAGGCAAACAGCACTAATGACTCCGTTACTGCAGTGCTTTACCCTGATCTCAAAGCCACAATTAATCTCATTACAGGGCAGAAAGCAGCCTTAAGTCTATTTATAGGCGATTATTGAATTATTCATTAGAAACCTCCAAAGAGCCTAGGAGTCCGATTCAAGGAGTTTATTTAGTTTAACTTGATGAACAACTAAAATAAAAATTAATAAGAACTATAAAGACATATATTTTTTAAATTCATTATAATACACACACACACACACACACTCACACACAAACAATGCAATAAATCCAGTGAGCGCATTTACTGCATGCAAACGCAGTCTTTATTTGTTCGGAATAGGACTGGTTTAACAGTGGATCTCACCTCCTGGGTTATATATTTATTTACCTTGTGTAGTTTTTGAGGATATAAGGCCATCAGACAATCTGTTCATGTTGAATTCTTCAATTTTTTTTTCAACCAAGAGCTTCATGAATTTGTGTTTGATTAAACACGTGACTTGAAATCGACAACAAACGTGTTTTCTCCTTGCTTTGTAAATTTAGTAAGTGTGTTTATTGGTAAAACTCTGCAATAAGGCTCCATTTGTTAACAAAAGTTAACATAAACTAACAATAATTTAATTTTAATCTTAGGTGATGTTGATTTCAACCATGGTTATTATAGTTAACTAAAACTAAAACTGAAACTAAAATAAAAAACATAAAAAACGTTTTTGTTACTTGAAATAAAATAAACATTAACTGAAATGAAAACAAACAAACAAACAATAAATAAATTCAGCTAGTTGCCAAGGCAACATTTTAATTTAGTTTAACTTGATGCATACAAATAAAAATAATACAAAATATATAGACATATAAAACAAACAAACAAAATAAAATCGACAAAACTGAACAACAAAATTGCTAAAATTAAAATTGAACAGAAAATATGAAAATCAAAACAGTTTCAAAATATTAATTACAACTATAATAGTATCTCAATGGTACTGAAATAACTGATTTCAGTGTCTACTAATACATTATTAAAATCAAAAGTTGAATCTGTTAATGTTATTTAATGGATCTTCTCTAACATGAACTTTATCATGAACTAACATTAACAATGATAAATAAATAAATGTATTGCTCATTGCTAGTTAATGTTCGTTAATGCATTCACTAATGGAACCTTACTTTACTTGCTATCTACTACTTTATATGATTCTATAGTTTGTTGCATTTTATTATTTGTATTTGACTGCTGTCAGATCAGACCACTTGCTGATCTAATACTGGCATTTATTTATTGAGCAGATGTTTTTCACTGATTCAGCACGATATCATCAGTCCTTCACTGTTATGTAACGATCATTGTACTAAAGTCGTTTATTTTTGTCCATAAATATTCAGTGATGTAAACAGGGAGGTTCAGAAGGCAAACAGCACTAATGACTCCGTTACTGCAGTGCTTTACCCTGATCTCAAAGCCACAATTAATCTCATTACAGGGCAGAAAGCAGCCTTAAGTCTATTTATAGGCGATTATTGAATTATTCATTAGAAACCTCCAAAGAGCCTAGGAGTCCGATTCAAGGAGTTTATTTAGTTTAACTTGATGAACAACTAAAATAAAAATTAATAAGAACTATAAAGACATATATTTTTTAAATTCATTATAATGGCAAAACATAACAAAATTAATCAAACTTTAACTAAACTTAAAATGAAAATAGGAAATGTAAAATAAAAAAACTAATTTAAAGTCTTAGTGAATACTATAACATTATAATAATATATTTACATTTTAATTTGAGATATTTTACTACATCAAGTTCAACTAAATTAGTATAATAATATATTTTAAATTTTTTATATTTTCAGTTTTTAATTTTTCCAGTCAACATTTCTTATTTTTATTTAGTTTAATTTGATGTGCAAAAATAAATAAAAATGAATAAAAACTATATAGATATTTAAAATAAAACCAAAAAATGATCAAAACTAAAATTAAAATGGATAAAAAAATTACAAATAAAAACTGATTCAAAATATTAATAACTATAATATTATCTCAATGTCTCAATCAACATTATGACATTTAATTTTAACACACACACACACGCGCGCACACGCACACATATATACGACGTATACTGTATATGTATATGTATATATATATAATTTTTATTTTATATATAGTACATTCATTTTATATTAGTATATACATTTATGTTTTTTTTTAAGTATTTTTTTTAGTTTGTTTATTTTCATGAATACATTTTAACATATATAAACATATACATATATGTTATTTATGGTAGACATTTTGATTTTATATAGTAGATTCTATAAAAATATCAAGAAAAATATCAAGGGATGTTTATTTGTGAGCTTTGATTGAGTATTCATTCATGATACACTGAATATTTACAATAGACTAAATATTGTATTATTTTACTTATTTTTTATTTGTTTATTTTTTTTCTTGGCAATATAGAATTTTTTATTTATGTCATTACATTGGTTGGAGCATAAGAAACAACTGGAGAAAAACATTTTTTTGCAAGAAAATATTATATTCATATTTTATTCTATGTCCTTTGTAGAGGATGCCAAGACTAAGTTATTCAAAAAAATAAATAGACATGAAAAGGCAAAAACAATGTTTGATTTTTTTCATTTACCAATCATTTTCCAGGCTATTTTTAGCCAAACGTTACACAAAAATTATTCTCAACTATGTTATGAAAGATATAACAGAATGATCGGATATACTACTGTACTTTATGGAATACATGTATATATGAATAAATGTATTGATATAAAATATTATTCAACACAAAAACATTTAATTTGAACACACACACACACACACACAAAACGTATTTTATATTTTTATGAATAAATGTAATATTTTATATAAAATATAAAATTTGTATAAAATATTTTTAAAGAATTTATTGCAAATGCTTTATTAAATTTATTGAAAAATTTAAAACGGTGTATTTTTGGAGAAAATAAAAATACTGAAATATGTATCAATGTGGTACATATAATGGCAAGTTTAAAACAAGTTTAAAACACTCTCTCAGTCCGAGTAAATTCAATTTCCAATTTGATAAATGTGGGAATGTCGTGCAGCTTTTGGTGGAAATATGAATTCACTGCAGCTGCTGGGAGAAAATATTGTGTAAGTGCAGCTGGCAGGATTGTGATCATAATTTCGGTGTGTTGAAACAAATCAATGTATGATATTATATTTAGGGGTTTGTATCTCAGTATGAGCGTATATATGTGTTTTTAAATGATTGATTTTATTATTTATATAGGAAGAAAATTAATGTGTCATAGAGTAGCTGTGTTGGAGAATGCATTTTAATGGGTTTATTTAAAGTTTATTTGAATTAAAAAGTTAAGATTAATCCTGTTCTGTAATTGTTAATAATTAATAAACAAGAACAGTCAGGAATGACGAAAACTGTAAGGAATACTGACTTCAAAATATAATGTAGCTTTAATTTGCCATTTTACTCTGTGAAATCTCTAAAGAAAATAAGTGGTATTGTCCATCCCCAAAAAGAGAAGAAAAACTTAAAAAAGATTAAAAGATGAATATTCAATGATTTACAAGATGAATATGTGCATTTGTATTGTTTGGGCTTCTTTTAATTTAGAGACCTGAATTTTTGTGCTTTTATGAATTAATTTATCACACAAAGGACCATTTAAAAAAGTTTGAGGTCAGTAAGTTTGAGGTCCCAGATAAATGCTGTTCTTCTGAACTTTCTGTTCATCTGTGAATCCTGAAAAATAAAATGCATCACAGTTTCCACAAAAATATGAAGCAGCATAACGGTTTTCAACATTGATAATAATCAGAAATGTTTCTTGAGCAGCAGATCAGCATATTATACTGATTTCTGAAGATCATGTGACACTGAAGACTGGAGGAATGATGCTGAAAATACAGCTGCACATCACAGCAATACATTACATTTTACTATATTCATATATTTCACAAAATAAATGCAGCCTTGGTGAGCAGAAGAGACTATCAAAAACAATGTTAGCACTAAAAAAAGTCAAGGCGTAGATACTTCAAACATGCAGTTTACTTTATCATTAAATGCTTTATGAATATTCAGTAATTGAGATCCTGAAGTTTATCTGAACACTTACTTTGAACTATGACTTTTATAATTGTCTTACTATTCAAGATATTAATATCTTAATATCTCCCTCATTGCCAAGTTGAAACAACACATAATTAGATTCATAATGAATGTGAAAATGCCACTGGTTAATTAAGCACAAAGGGACGTGAGAAAGGTAACGTGTATTCATAAACAAACCCAGCCGTGATAAACGCGATGACTCCCTCAAGCTTCGCTGTTGATTAATCTGCTGAAAAATGACTTCAAGATGCAGATCTCAGAAAGGCTTGTCTTCATGTTACACATGGATGTGATATGAACATTAAAAATTCATGTCCAATCCCATTTGGGCTGTACAGTATGTAAAGGACAATATATTGATTATTTTGGCATTTAATACATCTTACATAACACAAATAGGGATTGTTTTACAGATCACATTGTAATCTTTAACTCTATAAATGTCTTTATTGTCACTTTTGACTAATTTAATGCATGCTTGCGGAGTAAAATATGAATTCCTTGCAAAATTCTGGACAATTTAGCAACTCTCTAGCAGCCACTCTGAACACCTTAGAAACACTCTAGCAACCATGGCAAACACCTTAGCAACTTCCTAGCACCCACTCTAAACAGCAACTCTATAGCAACCACTCTGATCACCTTAGTAACTCCCTAGCAACCATGCCAAACACCTTAGAAACTCCTTAGAAGCCGCTTTGAATGCCTTAAGATCTTCCTAGCGACCACCCCAAACACCTTAGCAACTCCCTAGCAACCATTCTGGACAATTTAGCAACTCTCTAGCAGCCACTCTGAACACCTTAGAAACACCCTAGCAACCATGCCAACCGCCTTAGCAACTTCCTAGCACCCACTCTAAACAGCAACTCTATAGCAACCACTCTGATCACCTTAGTAACTCCCTATCAACAACTCCAAACAACATAGAAACTCCTTAACAGCCACTCTGAACATTTTAGCATCTCCCCAGCAATGTATCTGTAAACAAACGCGGCCACGATAAATGTGACAACTCCCTCAAGCTTCACTGTTGATTAATCTGCTGGAAAATTAATTCAAGATGCAGATCTCAGAAAGGTCGGCCTTTACGTTACACACGGATATGAACATGATATTCGCACCGCAGTCCAATCCCATTTGGGCTGAAAGTAAAAGCCTACATATTGATTATTTTGCCATTTTAAATATCTTATATGTGCATTTAATAACACAAATGGGGTTTGTTTTACAGATTGTAATCTTTAACTTTTCAACATCTGGAAGAGGAAGAATGTCTCAATGCTCTGTTTATGGGAAATCTGGATGTGTTTATGCTGGGTGTGTTTGCTATTATCTTTACGCTTGGTTAAAGTCTGCAGGGCGTCATGGATGGGTCATTCTCAGGGTCAAAGGTCAGCGGCAGACAAACTTGTCACAGTGGCAGAGAGAGGGTGAACATGAGGTCTTCTCCCGTGGATGATTCTTCTGAGCTGGGTGCAGACAGACTGCTGGTCCTCGGGGGGTTTTGCGTGGATGTGTCTGGCAGATGTTGTGCTCTTCTGGGGCCGTTGGGTTCTTCCTCTCTCCCGGATCGTCTGCCGTGACCCGTGACGCGCCTCCTGGACCACCATCACTCGGCCTATGAAGACAGGCTTGCATTATGGATGAGGTATGTAATAGTTTAATGGAATAGCTCACACAAAAAGGAAGATTTGCTGTTAATTTACTCACCTTTAGGCCATCCAAGATGTAGATGTCTCTTTTTCTTCAGTAGAACAGTAAAGAAGATTTTTAGCTGAAAGTGTGGTCCTTGGTGATTCATAAAATGTCAGTTTACTTTGAGAGTCAGAAAATACATATCAGGCAACACTAAATTAACCCCCGTTTCTCTTTTTCTTCAGTAGAACAGTAAAGAAGATTTTTAGCTGAAAGTGTGGTCCTTGGTGATTCATAAAAATGTCAGTTTACTTTGAGAGTCAGAAAATACATATCAGGCAACACTAAATTAACCCCCGTGGCTCCAGACGATATATTGAGTTCTTATGAAGCGAAATGATCGGTCTGTGCAAGAAACTGAACATTATTTACAGCATTATTACCTGAAATCCAGAGCCTCATGCAAACGGTCCGGAGTGATGTCTGGTTCATGAACGAATCATTATTTTGAACCGGTTCTTTTTTAGTGAACTAGATGAACCAGTTCACCAAATCGGACTGAATCGTCTGAATCAGTTCGCGGCTCGAGCAGCACAGATCTACAAGTTACTCAATCAAAACTCACTTTTGGATGTCTGACAGTCACTCCGACTCCAAATGAGCCAAAATACTGTCATATCTGCTCCTGTGATGAATGAATCATTTAGAGCTCCAGCTCCTTCAACAGTCACTGAACTGAGGAAACAGTTCGACTCGGACTGGAGGACGATGAGCCGCTGATATGCGCATGTGTGAACCGAGCACTTGAATGAAGGGCCGAAATCCACGTTTCACATCATTATTGGCTGCTTTAATAATGCAATTGTGTAAAAGTCACGCCATTGTGTGTTTATGTAAACAAACTAGTGAATTGAACCAGTTCACTGAAACAAACTGTCCGAAAGAACCAGTTCGGAATCGAACTGAATCAGATTTCCCTGCTTGTCTGAGGTTCTGGATTTCAGGTAATAATGTAGTAAATAATGTTCAGTTTCTTGCACAGACTGATCGTTTCGCTTCATAAGACCTCAATATATCGTCAGGAGCCACGGCTGTTCATTTTGTGTTGTCTGATATGCATTTTTTTTTCTCAAAAATGGGCAGCTACTGACTTGTATTTTATGAACCACCAAGGACCACAGTTTCAGCTAAAAATCTTCTTTACTGTTCTATTAAAGAAAAAAGTCACCTACATCTTGGATGACCTGAGGGTGAGTACATTAACAGTACATTTTCATTTTTGGGTGGACTATCCCTTTAATACAGCTTTAGGAACACCATGCATTGTCATTTGAATATGAAGGCAAGTGAAAATGTATCTGCAGACTCTCTTTGTCTCTCCCATGACAGTTTTGTTCAGTTTTTGTTGGAAAAGAGTTTTAGTTTTATAAGAATTGATGGGTGTGTGCAGCAATTACATTTCTGCACTGTTGATCTATGATCACTTGATAAAACCGTCACATGGAGTTCTTTTCAATAAGAGAGATACTGAAAAACACAAGTGAATCATTTAGAGGATTCCTGTCACCGAAATTGATGAGATGCTGAAAATCATTATGTTCACCTGCCAAAGTATACTGTTATATTTCTGTTATATGACTATTTATCTGCTGTTTGAAAGTTTGGGGTCGGTCTATTTTTTTTTATGTTCTTGAAACATAAAAAATACAGTAAAATCTGTAAAATTGTGAAATATTATTACAATTTCAAATAGCTGTTTTCAATGTGAATATCTGTTAAACTGCAATTTATTCCTGTGATCAAAGCTGAATTTTCAGCATTATTACTCCAGTCTTCAGTGTCACATGATCTTCAGAAATCAGTATAATATGCTGATTTACTGCTCAAGAAACATTTCTGATTATTAGCACTGTTGAAAACATTTGGGCTTTGTCAAGCCACGTTTCAGAGTTGACAGACTTTCCTTTTCTCGTTTTCCATACTGATCCACCTCAAGTAATTTTGTCACATTTGCAGTGAAACTCAGTCTTTTTCAGTGATATGAAGCAAGTTTTTGGACGTGACTGTTCCAAGTGGCACTTTGTCAGTCATTTTGCACATTAGTAAAACCCAGATCATCTTAATCTGCCAGCTAACACACGTTCCTTCTCTGACACTGATGCAATGCATATGTATGATGAGGTACAGCAGATCATGAAACTTCAATCTGCATTAGCAATGAAAGCAGGAAGCTTGGATTAAACAGCTTTTAAATATATACTGATCCACCTCAAGTAATTTTGTCACATTTGCAGTGAAACTCAGTCTTTTTTAGTGATATGAAGCAAGTTTTTAGATGTGACTGTTCCAAGTGGCACTTTGTCAGTCATTTTGCACATTAGTAAAACCCAAATCATCTTAATCTGCCAGCTAATACACGTTCCTTCACTGACACTGATGCAATGCATATGTATGATGAGCTACAGCAGATCATGAAACTTCAATCTGCATTAGCAATGAAAGCAGGAAGCTTGGATTAAACAGCTTTTAAATATGCATATTTCTCTCATCATTAGAGCAGCCTGATGTTGGTGTTTGCTTATGAGGGATTAGATCTGAGTCTGATCATTACGTGGAGCTCAATAATCTATATGCAGTGAGAATACTGTGATGTATTAAACCCGTCCGATACATGCATGTCGTTATAGAAGCAGAAACGGATGAACCCACGAGGACGTGCAATAAGTCACCGGCTTACATGAAAAACTCCTTTTGAATTATTTAACCGCGGCTCATTATTGCAAAGTCTACAAATCTTAGAGGTGCAGCTCTAAAAACGATGACAGTAGCCATTATCCTATTTACACAGCTGCAGGGAGCCATACGTTATAACTGTGACACGAACGCATTCGTTTTACTCTTTCATCGGGTTATCAAACCATCAGACCTCTTTGTGCCCTGGATTTGTGGTGCCGGACGGAGAAGAATCATCACCGAATTCACATTGTGCTTCATCATTTCCTCAAGCAGAAACTGCCTCCACATGAGTGAGATTTGCTCTTATTTTCCCAGGGAATATCCCACACAGCTTGGGAAAACCGAGCAAGCGATGCAGTTGAGGTGGGAAGGAAGGGAGATCCGTCTTGGGAAGGCCTTGGCAGATCCTCCCGATCGGATGGAGAGTATTCGGTTCACGTGCAGCGACTGAATGCCTTCCAATGTTTGCCGACACTGATGGATGAGAACGTAACGACGTGCCGACGGACAGACCACATCTCTGAGAAAAAACTGTGAATATGGCAATTAATCTTGAAGCTGGAAGGCTTGGAAGCAGTTGGAGCTGCACAGTGTTGGGCGTCTGAAATGCACAAATGTTTGGTTTCGGTTTACACTTGGAGTTTTTTTTGCATTTCCGCTCACTGCCGTTTCATCTGTGAGAGCAGTTTTCTGTTTTATTTAAGAGTTTATAAGATTACAGTTCTGCTCGGTTCCTGCTTTTTCTCAAGGATTTCATGACGGGCAACAGTAATGATAGTGAAGTGAAGTGAAGTGAAGTGAAGTGACATGTGGCTAATTGATAAGTGATCAATAAGTGATAATGATGGCTTTATGGCCGAATTTAGTGAGGTTTATGCATGAAGCATGACAGGTTGTAAGATACTACATTCTGTGAAAACAAGATTTAATATCTTATGCAGGTTGCTTCTGAGGTGAATGTAGGCCTATATCTTTTTTTTTTATAGAAACATTTAGAAAGGTAAACAAAGCCAAAATACAGGATTTTGAACTGAATGTTATGAACATATTGGTATTTTAGTTGTATTTGTCTACATTTAAAGAGCCTCCAAAAAATAATCAGCATCAATTTTGTTTGACCAAAATACAGTCAAAGTGCAAAATAATATTATAAATTAAAATAACTGTTTTCTATGTGAATATCTGCTAAAATATAATTTATTTCTGTGATGCAGCGCTGTATTTTCAGCATCATTACTCCAGTCTTCAGTGTCACATGATCTTCAGAAATCATTCTAATATGCTGATTTGCTGCTCAAGAAACATTTATGATTATTATCACTGTTAAAAAAAGGAGTGCTGCCTCAGATTTTCAGGATTCACAGATGAACAGAAAGTTCAAAAGAACAGCATTTATCTGAAATAGAAATATATTTTCTAACATTTTAAATGTCTTCACTGTCACTTTTGATCAATTGAATGCATCCTTGCTGAATAAAAGTACTAATTTCTTAATTTCTTCTCCAAACCGTGACCCTGAAAACAACATGTGACCTATGACCTTTAGACAGTAGGGTATATTTAGCCATGAAGGGTCAAGTTCTTATCATCTGAAACAAAACCTAATTTTTAACTTACAGAAAAATCTGAATCCACGTCTTCATGAGCTCACGACAGTTTGACGGCACGTCCAGTTGATTTACACTGATTATCACCGTTAATATGCTGTGCACAATCAGCAGAGCAAAGCTGTAATGCATGTGTGTGTAGAGGAGCTGGCAGACTCATGAATCACGGCTGTTGATTTGGGTGTAATGACGCCGCAGCAGAGATGAGTCTGACAGAGATGGAGACGCAGAGACCTTATTTAACACCAACTGCACGAATCATTAAATGTTCACCGTTTCGTTTCTGAGCTATTGTATGAATCATTCGTTTGACTCAGCTGGAATTCTGAACTCCGATCAGTGATTTCAGTGAAGAAAAAACATGATGATTCATGTGAACTGAGCAGCGCTTGTCATTGCCATCGCTTCAGTTTATTTCTGTTGCTACCAATGCTGGGCAAATTAGATTCATTTCTGTTTGGAACTAATTATGAACATTACAGATGGCCTGTAATGGTTTTTCCAGAATCTACTGTGTGCGTTTGCCAGCGAACAGTTTAATGTGCTATTGTTTTCTTTGGGCTGCAAACAGCAGAACACTAGCAGAGTAGTGTTTGAAGAACATGCTGCTGTCATTAAAGTGAGAGAGACATCATCAGGTTAATAAAAAAAGTGTAATTAAACATGTTAATTACTATGCTAATATTATAATTTTTAATAATAAAGAAAAATGCCAATTTGATCCATTTCATTAGTAAACTTTGGACCCCTGCAGTCTCGTGAAATGAATGTAAACTGATCCCAGCTCACAGGAAACATTCTCAGAACGTTCTGGCAATGTTCTCTCAAAGTTACGAACAAACATTCTTCCAGTAACATTAAAGCGATGCGTTTCAGAAAGGCGGGGCATAGAGGAGAAACAATAATGTACAGTATGTGGAAAATAATGTGTTTTTTTAACCTTAAACCGCATAAACACATTTCATTACACCAAATACACAAAATAATGTTATTTTTAGCAACATCATATGACCCCTTTAATAGAGCATCAGAGTTATTTGTTCTTTAATAATGCGTTCAAAACTTTAGTACAAAAATGAAGAAACAAAAAAGGACCTTTTTATTGTTTAGTTGGACATTCGTCTAACATTTTTTTAAATGTTACATGTTTCAGAACATTCAAAAGTATCTTGTTTTCAAAATGATAAAATGGAATGTTTCCTTAATGTTCACATAACTGAAAAAAAATAAACATTTAAAAAACTGGATGGTTCTCTCATGCTTATGAGCAAACATTATTCCAGTAATGCTCATTCAGAGTTTTCTAGTCTTTGTCTTTTGATGTTCAAGATGCACAAAAACAAAGGAGCAAAAAACGTGTTTCTGAAATACTTTAGTTGGACGTTTTTTTTTTTTTAAATGTTACTTGTTTCAGAACATTCAGAAAACATTCAAAACTAACATTCACATAATGTTTACAAAATCCTAACCAAAAAAAATAATGTTTTTTAAAACACTGAAAAAAACAAAAAAAAACGGATAGTTTTCTCAAAGCTATAATCAAACGGTCTTCCAGTAATGTTAATAGAACATTATTTGAGAGTTATCTGGTCTTTAATAAAGTTCTCAAAATATTAGCACATAAACAAAGGAACAAACAAAAGCAACTTTTTATTTCTGAAATATTTCATTTGGAGGTTTGGCTTTTAAATATTACTACATTTCATAACATTCACAGAACATTCAAAAGTAACATTCTCATAATGTTTTCAAAAATGAAAATGGAATGTTCCCCTAACGTTCTCATAACCAGTTTAAAAAACTGGATATTTTGAACGTTCAGAGAACATTCAGAAATAGCGTTTTCATAAATTATTTGGAATGCTAGCGAAACGTTCTGGGATCCTCCTGCATGTGTTATTCACATCCTACTGACATCCGTGGCACAGGAAGGGAATTGTATGAAAACGCATTTTCTCACTCTTGAGGAAAAACATTACACGGAAAGTTAAGTTACCCTGCATTGTGAAATGTTCTTGCTCACACACGCGCTCGTCTGTCAGAGAGAGGCCAATTTCAGCAAGATATAATGGAGACGGCCGAGTTCTGCGTCTGTACGCTGCCAGGTCAATTGAAATTGTGTACTTACCCTTGTGCTGCTGGAAAAATGAACTACTGCTGCACGTCTGGGGACGTGAAGGACTCGGGTTAATGGGGAGACTTGGCTCGCCGTCCACATGAGTGATGATGCCTTCTGTGACAATGTTGTTTTCCAGTGAAATGTATGACATTATAAAGATGAGGGAGTTGGATGGAGATATTGGAATCTGGCCAGGTCGATTTCAGACATCTCTCTCTCTCTCACGAGACGATCGCTGATGATGATTTCTGTGACATTTCGGCGGAGAGCCGCGCCGTAACATCGAAGTACCTCGCTGAGACAGATCTGTGCTGCAGCTCGGGCCAAATTCCATTTAGTTCAGAGACAATGACAGTCATTCCCGGCAGACTGACGCTTGAGTTGGACTCGGGATGGAGAAACTGACAGGAGTGTTTCCAGAAAAGATTTCAGAAGTGTGTGTTGGTCTCTCCGACCTCGATTGAGCTATCAGAAACGTCCAAAGCATTTCTCAGCAGCGTTTCTGTTCGGTGTCCTGAGTTTCAGTCCATTAGTAAAACTAGAGAATTCATACGATCTTCATCATGGGTTGCTGAACATTCTCAATGCGTCTTGAGAAATCTTGACCTTCCTTGACCTTTTTACACATAACAATGACCATGCTGTTATGTTTTTTGGCCATTTACAGTAATATGGCTTTTTTAAAGGCTTTGCTGTTGGACCATGATGCTTGAAACAGCAAAGTCACAATTCCCAGTGAATAAATGTTGATAAAAAATGTATAGTTTTAACGCACTGTGGGTCGCTTTGGACCAAAAAAAAAAACCTTCTGCCAAATGTGTATATAGTATATGTACTGTACACACACATATGCACTATCATTCAAAACTTTGAGGTCGGTGAGAATTTTTTATGTTTTTGAAAGAAGTCTTTTCTGCTCACCAAAGCTGCATTAATTTGATCAAAAATAGAGTAAATTTTTTTTTAATATTTTTACAATTTAAAACAGCTGTGTTCTATGTGAACATATAGTAAACTGTAATGTATTTCTGTGATGCGCAGCTGTATTTTCAGCATCATTACTCCAGTCTTCAGTGTCACATGATCTTCAGAAATCATTCTAATATGCTGATTTGCTGCTCAAGAAACATTTCTGATTATTATCAATGTTGAAAACAGTTGTGCTGCCCAATATTTTTGTGGAAACTGATACATTTTATTTTTAAGGATTTTTTGATGAATAGAAAGTTCAAAAGAAAAGCATTCTATCTATCTATCTATCTATCTATCTATCTATCTATCTATCTAGCTAGCTGTCTGTCCGTCCGTCCGTCCGTCCGTCCGTCTGTCTGTCTGTCGTTGTACCTGTCTGTCTGTCGTTGTGTCTGTCTGTCTGTCTGTCGTTGTATCTGTCTGTCTGTCTGTCGTTCTATCTATCTGTCTGTCTGTCTGTCGTTCTATCTGTCTGTCTGTCTGTCTGTCGTTCTATCTGTCTGTCTGTCTGTCTGGCATTCTATCTGTCTGTCTGTCTGTCTGTCGTTCTATCTGTCATTGTATCTATCTGTCTGTCTGTCATTCTATCTGTCATTGTATCTGTCTGTAATTCTGTCTGTCGTTGTATCTGTCTGTCTGTCTGTCTGTCTGTCTGTCGTCCTATCTGTCTATCTGTCTGTCTGTCATTCTATCTGTCTGTCTGTCTGTCTGTCGTTCTATCTGTCTGTCTGTCTGTCATTCTATCTGTCTATCTATATATCTATCTATCTATATCTGTCTATCATTCTATCTGTCTGTCTGTCTGTCGATTGTTCTATATATAATTCTATCTATTGTTCTTTTTATCTATCTGTCTGTCTGTCTGTCTGTC
>NW_015506392.1:130739-131838 GCF_001515645.1 Sinocyclocheilus grahami
TCTGTCTGTCTGTCTGTCTGTCGTTCTATCTGTCATTGTATCTATCTGTCTGTCTGTCGTTCTATCTGTCATTGTATCTATCTATCTGTCTGTCTGTCGTTCTATCTGTCATTGTGTCTGTCTGTCGTTATGTCTGTCGTTCTATCTGTCATTGTATCTGTCTGTCTGTCTGTCGTTCTATCTGTCTGTCTGTCGTTGTATCAGTCTGTCTGTATGTCGTTCTATCTGTCATTGTATCTATCTGTCTGTCTGTCGTTTTATCTGTCTGTCTGTCGTTCTATCTATCTGTCTGTCTGTCTATCTATCTATCTGTCTGTCTGTCGTTCTATCTGTCATTGTATCTGTCTGTCTGTCTGTCGTTCTATCTGTCTGTCTGTCATTCTATCTATCTGTCTGTCTGTCATTGTATCTGTCTGTCTGTCTGTCGTTCTAGCTGTCTGTCTGTCTGTCGTTCTATCTGTCTGTCTGTCTGTCTGTCTGTCTGTCTGTCTTTCGTTCTATCTGTCTGTCTTTCTATCTGTCTGTCTGTCTGTCTGTCATTCTATCTGTCTGTCTGTCGTTCTGTCTGTCGTTCTATCTGTCATTGTATCTGTTTGTCTGTCTGTCTGTCGTTCTATCTGTCTGTCTGTCGCTCTATCTGTCTGTCTGTCGTTCTGTCTGTCGTTCTATCTGTCATTGTATCTATCTGTCTATCTATCTGTCTGTCTGTCCGTCTTTCGTTCTGTCTGTCTGTCTATCTGTCGTTCTATCTGTCTGTCTGTCGTTCTATCTATCTGTCTGTCTGTCGTTCTATCTGTCTGTCTGTCGTTCTATCTGTCATTGTATCTATCTCTCTGTCTGTCGTTCTATCTGTCTATATGTCTGTCTGTCGTTCTGTCTGTCTGTCTATCTGTCTGTCATTCTATCTGTCTGTCTGTCTGTCTGGCATTCTATCTGTTCTGTCTGTCGTTCTATCTATCTGTCTGTCTGTCATTGTGTCTATCTGTCTGTCTGTCGTTCTATCTGTAATTGTATCTATCTGTCTGTCTGTCGTTCTATCTGTCTGCCTGTCTGTCTGTCGTTCTATCTGTCTGTCTGTTTGTCGTTCTGTCTGTCTGTC
>NW_015506392.1:131980-145816 GCF_001515645.1 Sinocyclocheilus grahami
TCTATCTATCTATCTATCTATCTATCTATCTATCTATCTATCTATCTATCTATCTATCTATCTATCTATCTATCTATCTATCTTTCTATCTTTCTATCTATCTATCTATCTATCTATCTCTCTGCCTCTCTGTCTGTCTGTCTGTCTGTCGTTCTACAGTATATAAATCTTCAAGCTTTTAAATGTTTTTCAAAACTTTCACGTTGTGTCTATAGTGTAAAGATGGTCTTGACTTGCTTTTGACTTGACTTGCAAAAAAGTTACATGAATTCCTATTCATTTTAATTCTACTTGCATTTAAATTCGAATCGCAACTCTGCATCTAATTGATTTAAATGCAGGACTTTTAAAAGGATTCTCAGTTTGATTCTGAATGATGATGACAATACTCTGTCGCGTGAATATGGTGTAGTTTTTTGTCCGTGTATCCGGCTGTGTTCTCCTCACAGGTGACACCTAATCAGATGCTCCGGAGCGCATCTGTCTTGTTGATGTAGATATTGTGGCCGCTGAAGACTAAACAGGATATCTTTATACTCGTCTCTTTCTTCCCTGGAGCCCAATAGTGGATGTCAATCACAAACTCCACCAACCGAATCCTGTGAACCGCACATGTCACCGGGGGCCATTCAGGAGCTCCGGCTCTTATTGGCTTTTCTTATCTCTGCAGTCCAGCGAGGAATCACCTTTCATTTTGTCGTGAGAGCTTAAAGCTGATACGGTTTCTTCTTGGTAATGACGATACGAACACATCACATGTGTTGCACGGGTGGAGGAAATGGAAATAAATGAAATTATGTTGATGAATTCAGACACACGCAGCGATCAGTCTTCATTTGGTCACCGGATACCAGAGTCAAATCTCCATGATGATGATGATGATGATGATGATGATGATGTGCAGGACTCTCCCAAACATCTCGTCATCTCCAGCGATGGATATCAGGGGATCGGATATCCCACACGAAGAAGCCTGAACATTGCATTTTTAATTTCCTTAAATTCTTCCTCGTGATAAATGTGGGTCATATTTCTGGCGTTTCATGTCCTCTCTGGATGCATAAACTAGATTTCGGCGGAAACCCGATGCTGGACTCTGAGGAACCCGATAGGAAATTCTCCAGGATATTGATGAGTTGAACTGGATGCTCGCATCTGAAGGCATCAGTCCTGATTACAGGCTCCAGGACTCTCATTACGGCTCGTGTGAACGGATGCTGGAGGCTACGGCCATTAATTCGCATGTATTCGAAAATGGTGTTGTCTTTATTCTAAATCTCTTTGTCCACAATAACGCTTTCCAAACGTTGTACCCGTAGGCGTGCCAGTACAACCATAAAGTCTATGGGTACAGTATGCGTCACATGACTAAACATGCATCATCGTTTTCGAATACCACTGTTTTCACAGTCTACAAAACACAAAAATAGCTTTTTCATATTTATCCCCTTGGGAGAGTGTCTTCAAAACTCAGTTTTCACTGGAGAGAAACGGCGTCACAGTATGGACAAATGGCCAAAATGTACATTAAAAAAATTCATTTTCAAATTGTATTAAATATTTAAATATATGAAAATATTTGATTAAATATAAACCTTATATATATAGCACTGTTTTCAACATTGATAACAATAACAACAAATATTTAAAATTAATTTAAAATGAAAACATAACTTAAAAATATGTTTATATAAAATATTTATTAAATGTTTAAATAGATTAAAATATGTGTTACATATTACAATTATTTTATATATATTATATAAATGTATTTTATTTACTATTTAAGATTATTTATTTTGTGTTTTTAAATTTTATTAAATATTAAGATATGTATAGAGAGAGAGAGAGAGAGCTCAAATGATTTCAACACTAATAATAATGAAAAAAGTTTATAATTAACTTGAAATATATAACTAATTTAAAAATAAAATATATTTATTAAATATGTAAAATATGTATTACATATTTAAATATATTAAAAAGTATTTATTAAATATAAATTAATAGTTTATTAAATACATTAAGTGTATTAAATATTAATTATTTTAGTAATTTTATTACATTTAATAATGGATTTTGAGAAAACGTAGAGAAAAACATTTTTATCTCAAATTCAAATAAAATTTGATTAAATAGTGAAATATTTAAATATTTCATTAAATATTATAATTAGGTATAAATATATATTTTTAAATTACATATACTATGTACAATATTTGATTTGCAGTTTTTAATTTATTAAATATTTAAATATGTTAAAATATTTTTTAAATGTGAAATATTTAAAATTATTAATAATTATGGGGTTTTCTTGAAAACCAGACAGACAGATACTTTATTAATCCAAAAGGGTAATTAAAGTTTCCAGTAGGAACAATTGAAGCAGCCCAAGAAAAACAAACAATAACATATCAACTATTAAACTGGTAAAATAATAGCTGATAAGCTGATTTAAAAAAAATAAAAAAAGTTTTGAGTCCTGCTCACAGGGAAGAGTGCCAATTAAAGGCTTTGTTCCCTCCAAAATGAAAATTGCCCTCATTTACTCGCCCTTTTGTCTTTTTAAACCCGTATGTCTTTCACAAACACAAACTGTTCAGCAGAATATTTCCATTTTCATTTGATGAAAGCAGACGAGGTTGAAGGGTCGTCGAGCTCGATAAGCACATACAATCAGTGTCATACGGGCGTGAAACAACATGAGGGAGACTAAATGATGACAGTTTTCTGTTTTTCCTGAACTATTCCTGTAAACTGTGCTGGAAAAATCCACAACTCTCAACACGTGACGGTTTGCTGTAATTACTCCCACATTCTGAAGCTTTCAGATCTTCTTTCAGCTGCGAGGACTTGTTTTTCATATCAGTGTCGTTTGGGAGGTTTCTGACGCTCTTATCTCACAGACCGTGTTTTTGGCAGCTTGAACTTTTCCGAAGACGCAGTGTGTTCAGGTCTGTGTTGATTTATAGTTTGGAAATCTCCATTCGACACAGGATGTGTTATCAAAGACATTCTGATATTCCTGTCTGTCCAAGATAAACATGCTGCTGATTGAGTCGCTAAGATCTAATTAGTTGAATAATATTTGTGCTTTTCTAAGGCAGCATGTGAACCGGCTCGTCTCGGACGGGGGTCTGTGACCCGCTCCGGGTTCCTCACATGAGATCCATTTATCAGCACAAACAATAGTCTGCAGTGAAGACGCTCTGTCTCTTTCCCGATGAATATTTCACAGCTGTTCTCAAACCGCGTGACCTCCATCGTCTCCGTGTGCCAAATGCCCAACATCTCAATGTGTGCCAGAAACCAGAGGGAAACAGATAACAGAGCTCTGCTGCGCTGACATTTACACAGTGTTCATGAGCTAGAGTCTTGCTTTGAGAGAAGGGAATCAAAATAAAAACTCAATTGCTATCATTTGGCTTTTCCTCGAGTCAAACACTGAATGTTTCCACCAAGACTACACACACACACACACACACTTATTATTTTGTAATTACAAAAAAAATATTAATAGGATATATTATTCATTAATATATAATATAATATTAATATTATTATTTAATATATACTTTTTCTACCAAAACATTGTTGAAGTTATTCATATTGTTTAATCAAAGAAATAATAGGAAATATTACGAAATCAGGAAAAATAGGTGTAATTTGACGTATAACTATATATAAATGTCTTATGTCTTAAATATTAAATTGTAATTAAGCAATACACACACACACACATACACACACACACACACATACACACACACATACATGTTAAATATGAATTAAATATAAAAATTTTAATTAAAAAGCAGTATGTATGCATTATATACACACATATATAAAATAGCTATTAATTTTCACATATGTATTTAATTTTTATTAATATCTTATTAAATGTGACTATTTTTTATTTTAATATGTAAAAGTATTTATTATTATCGGTATTATTATTATTATTATTATTATTATTATTTTAATACACAATTTCATTAATCTAAATGAAATTATATCGACTTTCATATCAATATTAACTTCAATTTCATATAAGCAAAAACACAAATATTTTTAAAAACACGTTTAAAACTAAATTTTGTTGTCATTTATTTAAACTGAAACTCTTGATGAATTTGCGTTTTTATGCCCAAATTTGAGCCGGCACATTCAACTTCTCAGAAATTAACTGCAACATGCAAATATCAAAACTTATTTTTCTAAGGACTGCAAGTAAATAACTGTAATTGGGCATCTGAATAAAAATAAATAAATAAAATAAATAATAATAATAAAGTGCTTTCTTGTAAAACAGTAAATTCGAAAATTCATGGATAACAGCAATAGTTATATTTTAGCATAACAGTACTGTAACTAACCACTTTACACATACTGGTAGATTAACCATGACAGAAACATAAAAATGATTTTGGTAATCAAAATTAACTACATTAAACTAATACTGCTAGTTTAGGGCAGCTGTGGTACAAACCTTACATTGGGTGCTGGTGGTCTAATACATTTGTTGGTGAATGTTACATACGCACACACACACACACATATATATATATATATATATATATAAATACATATACACACATACATACATGCATATATTATACACACACATACACACACACACAAAGAAGATATATATAGATAAAGTAGAATTAAAATAGAATATTACTATTATAACTAAATTACTACATTTATGATATTATATATATATATATATATATATATAAGCATAAATGTAGTAATTTAGTTGTACTGTTTAATGCCTGTGTTGTATGGCTGAATGTTAAATCCGGAATTATGCCCAATTCTGCTCGTGGAGCCATTCTGCTGCTGTAATTTAATTGAAATGCTGCTTAATTGAATCAGATGACTCCTGGAGGTCACTGATCTGGATTCTAGCCGAAAATGTTCTCCTGATCCCAGCTTTTCATTTGCAATCCAGCATTATAATGTGATTCATATGAACAATATCAGATGGCAAATGCAGGAGATTGAAAACAAATAAATAACAAACAGCCGCACACCTTAATCAGCATGCTGGAGGAAAAGCGCAGCGTTTGTTTGCCAGTGGCAGAGAGGTTTGTGACGGCGCTCGGACCACCAACAGAGACGCTGAAGCTGAGCAGTGTTTACTGCATCCAGACACGTGAAGTCATGAGCCAGATGAAGAAGAGATGACTGAACGTCCAAGAGGAAGAAGAAACAGGGCTGTTCCTAATGAACGGCACGAGAGAGACTGCGGTCGCTTCCTATGGAAGGTCGAAGCCAGAAATGACTCTGGATTTCATTTCTTCTTTCATTTGGCTTTTTTCCCCCCACATCTCTTTCAAGTTTTTAATACATTTATCAAAGCATAAGAGCCGTGTCCTTGAAGCCGTGTGTTGCAGCACACATTGAGGAAAGCACAAAGATGATTTTATTCACTGAACTCTTTGATTTGTTTTTGATTTATTCTGTGCATTAAAATGTTTAACAACTCTTTGCCTTCGCTTATGATCGGTTCAAGGTGAATTTCCCAGTTATAGGTTATAAAAACATTGTGGGAACGTTGTTTTGAAATGTTTCTAAAATGCTGAAATGTCCAGCTGATGTGATTAGAACATTATTTAAAGGTTACAAAAATGTTTCTTTCAACATTCTACTAATATAATTTTTTTTATGGCCAAAAATGTTATTTGAACGTTTATTTTTTAATATTTTAAGAATGCTAAAATGTTTTCTTGATTAGATCGTTATTTAAAGGTGACTAAAATGTTTCTTAAATGTTCTATTAATTGTATTTTTACCCAAAATATAACATTATTTGAACGTTTATTTTTAAAATATATTTTAAAAGTGCTAAAATGTCCAGTTTTCTTGATTAGATCGTTATTTAAAGGTGACTAAAATGTTTCTTAAATGTTCTATTAATTGTACACTCTCAGAAGAAAAGGTACAAAAGCTGTCACTGGGGCGGTACCTTTTCAAAAGGTACACTTTTGTACCTTTTAAGTACTATTATGTACACTTTAGATATTATTATGTACTTTTAAGGTACCAATATGGACTCTTGAGGTACAAAGGTGTGCCTTTTGAAAATATACTGCCCCAGTGACAGCTTTTGTACCTTTTTTTATGAGATTGTATTTTTACCCAAATTATAACATTATTTGAACGTTTATTTTAAGAATGCTAAAATGTCCAGGTTTCTTTTCCATGATTAGAACGTTTCTTAAAACTTAAACTGTTTCTTAACCCAAAAACTTCATTTCCACCAAAATTAATGTTATCTGAACATTTATTTTTAATATTCTAATAATGTTAAAACGGCTAGGTTTCTTGTTGCGCTTATAGTGTCATTTAAAAGTAACAAAATGCTTCTTACGAAGTTCTGCTAAGTTTATTTTCACCCAAAATATAATGTTATTTGCACATTTAATTTGAGTATTCTAAGAACAATAAAATGTCCAGTTTCCTTGTTGTGATTAGAACATTATTTAAATGTTGCAAAAGCGTTTCATAGAATGTTTATCAAGTACAAAGAACATCATGAGAACATTCCAAGAAAGCTGTTCTAAGAAAGTTTTTTTCTCAACGTTATGAAAATGTATATCAAATATGAATTATATTAAATATTATTTAATATTAAGCTATTAGAACGTTCCATAAACATGACTTTAAGAACATTTTGTCTTATTATTTTAAAAAACGTTAGTGAGAGTTGTGAGAGCGTTCGCTGATAGCTGGGTTCCCAAAAGAGGGCCAAACCGTGAAGGTCCCCTAAAGGTCAGCGTCGTCCAGCATATACTGCAGTTTATTGATGTTCCCGAGAGAAGTGCTGCTTTGCTCCTTATTCATTCAGAAAGTGCTGTTTATATCTGAAGTGTCACACTGTGCTAAGCTCTGCGAGTGTGGAAGCTGTTTTCAGGCAGACGTGCTGAGAGCACTGCTGGCGTCTGGGTCAGCGGTCCTGTCACAGCGGGGTCATGGTGACTGGACGTCCCGGCCTGATTTCAGCCAAAAACTTGCAGCCCTGCGTTCATGTCCTTCTCCGGGGGAAAATCGTTTGAGGGAAAATGTCACCAAACACATAGCGAACGCACCAGATATCAGCTACTGGTAAATATTGAAACATTCAACGGTTCTTCTGACTTCATTGATAAAATCAAATCATAGCTGTCTGTGCGTGTTTGCATTTGCTACCGTTCAGAGATTTGGGGTTGATAAGATTTGAATACTTTTATTCATCAAGGACGCATTCAATTGATTAAAAGTGACAGTAAAGACATTTATAATGTTGCAAAAGATTTCAAATAAACGCTGTTCTTTTGAAATTTCTGTTCATCTGTGAATCCTGAAAAATAAAATGTGCCACAGTTTCCACAAAAATATCGGGAAGCACGACTTATTATACTGATTTCTGAAGATCATGTGACACTGAAGACTGGAGGAATGATGCTGAAAATACAGCTGCGCATCATACGAGTAAATTACAGATATTCACAAAGAAAACAGCTATTCTAAATTGTATTATTATTTCACAATATTACTATTATTGAGAATATTGAGTTTTCATTAAATGCTAATCTTAAAAATGGCTTGATGTGGTTAAACAAAATGAGCAGTTCGGCAGAACTACACCAAAAAAAAAAAGGTGTAAATTGCTAGTAAATTTCACAATTAATGTCAAAGAAATGGGAAGTAGTAACATTGAATTAAACATGAAATTATTACAGTGTATTTACAAGAATTTAATATCATGACTGTACAAAGTAACATTTATCGACGAACGTGAAAAGCAGGCACAACAATACTGGTACAATATATTTATTAAATATGTAAAATATTTTATAAATATTCAAATAGATTAATATATGTGTCCCTGGAGCACAAAAGCAGTGTTAAGTCGCTGGGGTATATTTGTATATTTGCAAAATTATACATTTTTCTTTCATGCCAAAAATCATTAGGATATTAAGTAAAGATCATGTTCCATGAAGATATTTTGTAAATTTCCTACCGTAAATATATCAAAACGTAATTTTTGATTAGTAATATGCATTGCTAAGAACTTCATTTGAACAACTTTAAAGATGATTTTCTCAGTATTTAGATTTTTTTGCACCCTCAGATTCCAGATTTTCAAATATTGTCCTATCCTAACAAACCATACATCAATGGAAAGCTTATTTATTCAGCATTCAGATGATGTATAAATCTCAATTTTGAAAAATTTACACTTTAGACTGGTTTTGTGGTCCAGAGTCACACATTGTTATTTTGTGTTTTTAGTGTGTGATTGTTATATTCCAAAATCTCTTGCACATTAAATATTGAGTCAAAATCATCTCAAGTCAGACCTCTGAACTTACTGTAAAGATCAAAACAACAGGCCTTCGAGGT
The DNA here is from genome assembly GCF_001515645.1 of Sinocyclocheilus grahami. NCBI lineage: Eukaryota > Metazoa > Chordata > Actinopteri > Cypriniformes > Cyprinidae > Sinocyclocheilus > Sinocyclocheilus grahami. The sequence continues at coordinate 140,378 of NW_015506392.1, forward strand.
GTGGCGTGACGTTCTGTATATTTCTCTGGTGTTATAGGTCTCAACACAGCAGAGGAAACGAAGGAGCTGTTTAACAGCCTGTCATCAGATCTGGAATCAGCAGCCGTGAACCCGTCACTTTCACGTCTACGCCGAACGGTCACGGGATCGGCGTGAGTGTTCTGCTTCCATATGCCTAAACACCTGCAGCTGGCCATATCACGCCTCTCAGTCCTGCTTCAGCGCTGGATTCAGACAGGAGCAGATGGTGATGTGAAGAGCAGAATTAGACCAGCCTGCCCAAATATTCTAGCACCTCATGTACTTTCATTTAGAGCGGGTCATAATGTGCTGTTTCAGGCATCCGAGCGTTTGTAAACATGCAGTCACGGACGAGACAGGCTGATGTTATTCTACGCATGGCATGCTTTCCATCCGGCATGAACTTCTGACCTTCATGTGTTTATTCACCAGAGCATTTGGACCACAGGAATGACGCTTAATTGGGCAGATGTGTTTGCTTTCAGTGAGAATCCAGCATGCACATGAGAGAACCACTTCCTATAGCTATCAACATTATTGAAAAGTTAGGACAAAACGTTCTTATGATGCTATTATTTGTACTTTGTACTATGATTCTGTTTGTACTAAAAACATTCAAATAATGTTATATTTTGGGTAAAATTAGAATATTTAAGAAACGTTTCTGTAACCTTTAAATAACGTTCTACTCATGACAAGAAAACTGGAAATTGTTACGTTCTTAGAATATTAAAACTGATGTTTTAATGTTCAAATAACATTATATTATGGGTGAAAATAAACTTAATGGAATGTTGTACATAACGTTTTTTGTAACCTTTAAATAACGTTCTAATTATGGAAAAGAAAACTGGACATTTTAACGTTCTTAGAATTTTAAAAATAAACTTTAAAAACGTTATATTTTGCATGAAAATAAAGTAAGCATAATGTTGTAAAAACGTTTTTGTAACCTTTAAATAATGTTCTAATCACAACAAGAAAACAACATTTTATCCTTCTTAGAATTTAAAAAATAAACGTTCAAATAACGTTATATTTTGGGTAAAAAATTAAGTTAGTTGAATGTTGTAAAAACGTTTTTATAACCTTTAGATAACATTCTTATCATGACAAGCAAAGGAAAAATGTTGACGTTCCAGGATTTTAAAAATAAACGTTAAAAAACTTTGTTTTGGGTGAAAATAATGTTAGTAGAATGTTGTAAGAAACGTTTTTTGTAACCTTTAACTTTCTAAAAAATCATGACAAGAAAGTTGGCAAACATTTCTTAGAATTTAAAAAATAAACGTTAAAAAAATTGGGGTCAAAATGAAGTTAATAGAATGCTGTAAAAAACATTTTTGTAACCTTTAAATAACATTATAATCACAACAAGAAAACGGAAAATTTTAACATTCTTAGAATATTGATTAAACTTTAAAAGCGTTATATTTTGCATGAAAATAAAGTTAGTAGAATGTTGTAAGAAACGTTTTTTGTAACGTTTAAATAACTTTCTAAAAAATCATGACAAGAAAATTGGCAACATTTCTTAGAATTGTAAAAATAAACGATTAAAAAACATATTTTGGGTAAAAATTAAGTTAATAGAATGCAGTAAAAAACGTTTTTGTAACTTAAATAACATTATAATCACAACAAGAAAATGGAAAATGGACATTTTAGACTATTTATGATTAAACTTTTAAAACATTATATTTTGCATGAAAGTAAAGTTAGTAGAATGTTGTAAAAACGTTTTTGTAACCATTTTATCCTTCTTAGAATATTAGAAATTAGGGATGCACCGATACCACTTTTTCCAGTACTCGCCCGATACCGATACTTTTATTTTCGGTACTTGTCGATACAGAGTACCGATACCGATATTTTTATTGCATTTGTAAATTTTTTAAATATTGGGTACAGAAACCAAAAGAGTATGCATAATGTTAGTTGGTTAACTTAATTTATCAAATAGATACAGTCAAACCAGAATTTATTCAGACACCTTCAACATTTCTCACATTATATTTGCTAAAGTTTAGAAAATGTTAATAAAATATGACAAGAACTCAGAGTTAAATTGTGTCAGAACAAATTCATCTTGATAATGTCAGATATTTTTGATAGAAAGGTATGTAATAGATTATAATCAACCAAAATTATTCAGACAGCTGTTAGTATGACAATATTTACACAACTATCAATACTTTGTCGGGCAAAGGAAAGCAAAACATTTTAACGTTACAGAATTTAAAAAATAAACGTTAAAACATTTTTGGGGGTAAAAATGAAATTAATAGAATGTTGTAAAACACGTTTCTGTAACCTTTGGATAACATTCTAATCACAAGAAGAAAACTGGACATTTTAACGTTCTTAGAATATCAGAAATAAATGTTAAAAACATTATATATTGGGTGAAAATAAAGTTAGTAGAATGTTGCAAGAAATGTTTTGTAACCTTAAAATAACGCTCTAATCACGACAAGAAAACGGGACATTTCAACGTTTTAGAAACATTTCAAAACAATGTTCCAACAACTTTCATAACCTAAATTTGTTAGCTGGGTTTTGACTGAACTCAGCAGTTCTGAGTTTGATGCAAACACGTAAACAAACAGACTTGTGCTTACAGATATCTCTGTGTTCACAGACGCGCGGCGCACATGAAGGGCATCTGTTCTCATAACAAGGTGCTCCTCGTAAAGTGTGCGCTAAACATTTTCAATCATACAGATGTGTGTTTACAGCACAATATAAACACATTTATCTGACTGGATGCCGCAGCAGCCTGTGGTAAATGAACCTTCCACCGAATGTTACTTAATATGGGATGTTGGTGTTTTCTGATGAGAAAAAACATTCAAACCACACAGTCTGTTGACATAAACACACTGATTCAATTCAATATCTGCATTGCATTGCACTTTCTTACAGCAGGCTTTCCCAAATGGGGCTTTGTGAGTTGATCTCACAAAGCTAATAATTAATTATATTGAGTGTAAAAATTGAAATAAAGAAATGGGGCTGCTTGATAATTGTGATATAGATTAGTGTGATTATCAAAGACTGTGATTTCATTAAATAAATAGTCTGATGCATCGCGTGTTTCAGAATGAAGCGTGACATTGTGTTCACTTTTTTTTCACTGTGAAGAAACACAGGCTATAAATAAGAAACAAATTAAAGGAGAAAAAATCAATAGGAGGACATTAGAGCTCTAATTTGGTGTCTTAAAGGGGCGTCCTCTCGCTGAATGTGTTGAGAAATTGGCCAGAGCGCTGATTCATGGAGGACGAGTCCACTGCTTGAAGACATCGCCATAAAGACATGCACATTAAAAACTGTTAACAGGGCATCCAGAATGAATAAAGATCACCCAAGAACTGCTGATTTGAGCTCATATAAAAGCATTGATCAGGCCACACACAGAGTTTGATGTTTAATGCTGTTAGGGCCGGATTTAGTGAATGATAGGCAATGGAGGCCCTATACATTTGCACACATTTACTTGGATCAACCTCAAGGTTCCTTTCTCTGTTGTGATGCTTGCTGCCGCTCAGTGCTGCCCCATAGATGTGTCCAATGTTTCTACATTTTTCATCTTAACGTCATAACTTTTACCCCACGCAGTGCAGTTACAGTATTCATGTTTAAACAGGTGATAACAGTATTAAGGCCTTTTCACACTGAATTCGTGCGAATGTTAGGCACAATGATGCTTTTGAATCAAAACAATAGATCCCGTTGGGTCTATTCACATCAGGCGCGATCATTCGCGTCACAAAAAAGTGAGGATTTTTTTGCGTCCTGCGTGTCAGTTTTTTGCCCATCGCTCCGCGATCAAACTGGCCGTCCAATTAGATTTGAGCTTAGATCACGTGCCCAAAAACACTAAACTAAGCAAAACAAACGCTGAAGTTCTCGTTATCATTGGTATCTGAGAATTTATCAGATTTATCACATGCAGAGCTATTTACTTTCATTTATGCTAATTAAATTACACACTCTCTCAAGAACTCAAGACTGCCTCCCCCCCCCCCCTCCATTTTTTTAAAAAAAAAAAAAAAAAAACCAAAAACCGGCCCCCCCCCCCCCCCTCCATTTTTTTAAAATAAATAAATAAATATATATATATATATATTAAAATAAAATAAAATAACATTTAAAATATATATGTATTTAGGATTTTTTTTTGTATGATTGCATTGTTTTTTATGACATTATGAATTATAAAAAAAATAATTACAATTATTTATATTCTAAAGCATTTTTACATCATGCAAATAAGTCAGCCTCACCTCAAAAAAAATAAAAAAAATCTAAATTATACTTAAAATATATTTTAAGACCTTTATTATTATTATTATTATTATTATTATTTTTATTATTATTATTATTATTATTTTGCATGTCAACATTGTTTTCATGACCATGTAAAAATAATTTTTTACATCATGCTATAATGCGTTCATTTATTTTTGCTTAACATTTATGCAGATTTAATTGCATATTCTCTTAAGAACTCAAGTCTACCTCACCCCAAACTCAAGACAAAATTTTTTAATTATATTTAAAAATAAACTTTAAGACATTTTTTATGGCAACATTGCTTTCATGAACATTATGATTTATAAAAAATACAAAAAATGAATGATTTACTTATTAAAGCATTTATACATCATACTAATATTTAGTGTATGCTGATTTAATTGTAAAGTCTGCCTCAAAATCAAGATTTAAAAATATATTTTATTCATTCATTCTTTCTTTGTTTGTTTGTTTTCATGACCATTATGACCATCATCAGCATGGTAATATTTGCTAATATTCATGTTAATTTATGCCGAATTCATTAAAAAGTCATTCTAATGAAAATTACCTGAGAATAATGAAAAATAAAAATGTCCGGATACATCAAACTAATGAGAACATGAAAGAAAATCATGCCTAATAGTCATAAAAATAATGTGACAATGCAAGAAAAAATATTAGACTTAATTTTATTTAACCAACATATAATTTCTTATTTTTCTTCCTTTTATTTTTCAGTCAAATTCACCTGCTGATTAGAAACTGCACTGACAGGTGATGTTTATTTCACTAAAGTCTTACGAGGATTCATTCTTGCGTTGTGTTCAAGGTCATTTTTCAGGATTGCTTTAACAGCCTCCATATATTCATAATAAAATGAGCTCTAGGCTTTTCTTATTACTTACGTCTGACAGGTGCTTCTCCATCTGTGAGAGACTCGCTGAGACAAAACTTCTTAGTAAAGATAAAAGCAGAAACAAAGGTCACCGCAGTGATGTTGAAGCCACATTTGTTGGACTAATGACATCAATTCTGCTCATTAAGGCCTTTAGCATTTGTCTTAATCATAATCGTTTGGCTCAATATAAAAAAGAGACGTGTTTTTGGCAGGAACAC
>NW_015506392.1:145872-147110 GCF_001515645.1 Sinocyclocheilus grahami
AAACATTTTATTTAGCTAAATATATCAGTTCGTTATGTGGGACCTGCAGAAATGAAAAATAAATAAGCAAGTGAGCGACCAAGATGTGTTTTTTCTTTTATTATTTATTTATTTATTTCGATGATAATAATCAGAAATGTTTCTCGAGCAGCAAATCAGCATATTATACTGATTTCTGAAGATCATGTGACACTGAAGACTGAAGTAATGATGCTGAAAATACAGCTGCGCATCACAGAAATACATTATATTTTAACGGATATCAAAAGAGAAAACAGCTATTATAAATTGTAATAATATTACTGTTTTTTTTTTCAATATTTTTGATCAAATAAATGCAGCCTCGTTGAGCATAAAAACCAACCCTAAACTTTTCAACAGTGAGATATAAATATATTTACAGTCAAATGTGCTGCTTTTAATTTAGCTTTCTGCTGCTTTGCACTGCTCCATCACAGTCCCTTATTATTCAATTAGACACACTGTAATTTGTTCATGGGGCCAAACCTCTTAGCGTTTAGTGGATTATTAACCGTTCCACATGCTCCTTTATGCCGCTGATGTAGCCTCCATCCATCAGCAGTATATAAAATTACATTTGTTACTATCTTTCCTATCAGACATACCTTACCAACCACTAACTCTTTCCCCGCAGACGTTTTATCTGATGTCTTACCAGAAGCATGTTTTCTAAGCAGTCGCTGAGGAAGGATCAGTATTTCAGACGTTTGAGTCCAAGAGCGATTGCATTATGAAACATAATTCACCTTTGTGACAGTGTTAGTCGATTCCCACCATGCATTGTGTTTTGTTGTTCTTATCTCTCTGGTTTGAAAGCAAAATAAAAGAAAGCACTTACACAGCTAACACATTTAGGTTAGAAAAACGTGTGGGAAATGTTCTAAAACGTTGAAATGTCCAGTTTTCTTGTCATGATTATAACGTTAAAGGGATAGTTCACCCAAAAATGAAAATGTGATGTTTATCTGCTCACCCCCTGCAGGGCATCCAAGATGTAGGTGACTTTATTTCTTCAGTTGAACACAAAAGATGATTTTTAACTCCAGCCGTTGCAGTCTATCAGTCGTATAATGCATGGCAATGGTAACAAAATCTATGAGAGTAAAAAAAACATGCACAGACAAATCCAAATTAAACCCTGCGGCTCGTGACGACACATTGATGTCCCAACACACGAAACTATCGGTTTGTGCCAGAAACCGAACAGTATTTATATT
>NW_015506392.1:147135-171712 GCF_001515645.1 Sinocyclocheilus grahami
GCGCACGGCATCCGGTGCGTGAGGTGTGTACGCGCTCTGGCGTAGTTTACGCAAGCGCCGGAAGTGATCTCTCGCGCGTATACGTCTCTCATTGTTTACACAGTGCACAGTCATTGTAGGTACGACGGCTAATCAAAATGGTACTTACTTGCGCTTTTCCGGATTGTTCAAACCGACCTAATACTAAAAGATTACGTTCTCTCACGCGAACTCATTCAGGAGTGGTGACTTTCCACGTATTCCCAGCTTCTGAACCCGCTCGCCTGAAGTTATGGTTGATTGCTCTTCGGCTGGATATCAACACACCCTTTAACGTAAACTACGGCAGAGCACGTACACACCTCACGCACCGGATGCCTGCGCGCGCACACAGCAGTTGGACATAGTGGTGTATTAGAGGTAAAATATGATATAAATACTGTTGGGTTTCTGGCACAAAACGATGGTTTCGTGTCTTAGGACATCAATGTGTCGTCACGAGCCGCAGGGTTTAATCTGGATTTACGCGAACTCATTCAGGAGTGGTGACTTTCCACGTATTCCCAGCTTCTGAACCCGCTCGCCTGAAGTTATGGTTGATTGCTCTTCGGCTGGATATCAACACACCCTTTAACGTAAACTACGGCAGAGCACGTACACACCTCACGCACCTGATGCCTGCGCGCGCACACAGCAGTTGGACATAGTGGTGTATTAGAGGTAAAATATGATATAACTACTGTTGGGTTTCTGGCACAAACCGATAGTTTCGTGTGTTGGGACATCAATGTGTCGTCACGAGCCGCAGGGTTTAATCTGGATTTGTCTGTGCATGTTTTTTTTACTCTCATAGATTTTGTTACCATTGCCATGCATTATATGACTGACAGACTGCAACGGCTGGAGTTAAAAATCATCATTTGTGTTCTACTGAAGAAACAAAGTCACCTGCATCTTGGATGCCCTGCAGGGGGTGAGCAGATAAACATCACGTTTTCATTTTTGGGTGAACTATCCCTTTAAAGGTTACAAAAACATTTCTTACAATTTTCTAAATTTATTTTAACTCAAAATGTAACGTTATTTGAACATTTATTGTTTATAATCTAAGAACGTTGAAATGTCCAGTTTTCTTGTCGCGATTAGAATGTTATTTAAAGGTTACTTAAACATTTCTTAAACATTCTCCTAATTTTATTTTCACCCAAAATAAAACGTTGTTTGAATTTTTATTTGTAATATTCTAAGAACATTAAAATGTCCATATGTGCTTATAGCTTTATTTAAATGTTACAAAAAACTTTTTTTATTATTACTCAAAATATAAACATATTTGAATGTTTATTTTTCATATTCTAAGATCGTTAAAATGTCAGTTTTTTCTTTACGATTAGAAATTTTTTTAAAGGTTTTTAAAGGTTATAAAAAAAGTTTCTTACAACGTACTACTAACTTTATTTTTACCCAAAATATAACGTAATTTGAAAGTTTATTTGTAATATTCTAAGAACATACAAATGTCCAGTTTTCTTAACCATTATTAGAACGTTATTTAAAGGTTACAAAAACGTTTCATACAAGATTCTACTTTATTTTATCAAAAAAAAGTAACATTATTTGAGCATTTATTTTTAGTATTCTAAGAACGTTAAAATGTCACGATTAGAACGTTACAAAAAACTCAAACGTTTCTTAGAACATTCAACAAGTTCAAATAACACCCTAAAGAGGTTCCGAGAATGTTGTTCTAATAATGTTTTCTCTCAACGTAATGAGGATGTACATCAAATATTAATATAGTTCCAGGAACGTTCCATAAATATTACGTTAAGAATGTTTTGCTCTAATATTCACGAATGTTTAAAAAACGTTTCCCTGTTAGCTGGGTAAAAACACCAGGTATGTTTTTCGCAGCCCGTCAGCTCAGATTTATAACCTCCAATGTGTTTCCTTTCCTCTACAGGATGGGAAATAGTTTGGCTGAGAAGCTGGCCAAAAATCCCGGCTGTAAAGAGATACGATATTAAAATGTAGTAGGTCTCTTTAGAAAGACAACACGCTTGACCGGACACTTCAACCTCGGCTTATACTTGCATCAACATGTTGAACTGACATCGATTTACAGCAAGGACTAAAAGTTACAGATGTACATGAAAAGCAACAAGCAAGACAAATGTCCACCCTCAGTAAGGTGCAAATATCTCCCCTCCTCGAGGGGGCGCCGAAGCACTCTGAAAATACAGGAAGCTGAATCAAACAAACTGTTGCAACCATCCAAATATCACTGGAATCCAATGGTAGGATGACCTTCTGTTACCAAATACTGCATATCGCCAGTATCAACAGGTGTGTTTTGTCGAGTTGCTCAAAATAATGTTCTCTACTTGGAAGGAGCAAGTTACCAACCGCAGCATATATTTCAGTCCCTCAGTGGTCAAAAGCAACAAATCTGATCTTAAAATAATGCATGAGTTTGTGTTTTTAGCCTGAGGAACAGCAGGACCCCTGAATGTCTTGTTTTTCATGGAAAAACATATTTCTTTTGCTCTGTTTTTCTTCTTGTGTGTCTTCTGCTTCGCGTTCACATTTGTGGGCTGATGTTTTTAATGATCAGGAGGTCAGATGCTCTCGGTGTGATGGATGAGGAGGCCGTTATCAGCCCTCGCTGGCACTGATGCTGTGCTTTTACTCGTCGTCAACCTTCTCAGCGCGGCGCTCTAATGTGACTTTATAGAGAAAGAGAGAGATGGCAATCTTACGGTTCGACAGGAGTTGTCGAGAAAGGCATTGCACTTTCAGATTTAAGAACTAATGCGTGGTTGCTTTGGTGAGAATGAACGCTCATTTTCATAGCTCATAACTAGAAATGATTTGCCACATTTAAAGTGTTTTCATTTTTCTGTTTGCATGACCTTTTGAAAGCATAATTAATCCGAATTAATTGTGCAGTCCAGGAGAAACAGAGTTTAATAAATATGTCATGTCATTTTGCAGCTCAAATACATTTAAGAATGTTTAGATATTTCTACCGAGAAAGAGTATTTTACTTCTGTCAGATTCTTCAGTCAGTATAATAATAACATTGTCCTAAATCTCCTGTTGACACACAAAAGTAGCTGCTGAACAGGGAAGGCTCTCATGTTGCATACAGTAATCCGCTCATTATTGAACAGATAAGCGTGATCCTTTAAAACAGGTTCAAGGGCACAAACACACACTGGCACGATTGTTTCTGCTGGCCAGAACATCTACTGTACCTGCAGCAGCACTTACGTGTGTTTCTCCAGCCCAGTATGCATATCTCAATTCTTCACAGCTGTTTCAGCTCAGAGTGTTTTGGGACGCATTTACAGATAACAGAACGGAGCGGCTCGTATATGCTGGGACTGGATCCACAGCCAGAAGTGTTGTGACTCTGCTAATGAAAATGTGTCGTTTAGATCAGGTCTGCGGTTTCGGACGGTCCATGAGCTGCTCCTGAAGGCACACGGGAGTTTAGTGCAAGCAGATTGTTGGATGGAGCAGATTCAGCACTCACTGCATGCGTTTGATTAGATGCACGAGCTGAGCTTCATTTTAATGTCAGTGTTTTGCTGTGCACTTTCAAGGGTTCAGATTTCTCATGGTTCAGCTTGTATCATGCTTTAAAGGAATAGTTCACCCAAAAATGAGCATTTGCTGTAAATGTGCTCACCCTCAGGCCATCCAAGATGTGGATGAGATTGTTTCTTCATCAGGTTTGGAGAAATGTAGCATTGCATCAGTGTCTCAGCAATGGATGCTCTGCAGTGAATGGGTGCCGTCAGAATGAGAGAATGAGAGTCCAAACAGCTGATAAAAACATCACAATAATCCACAGCACTCCAGTCCATCAGTGAACATCTGGAGAAGACAAAAGCTGAAACATATCCAGCATTAAGACGTTTTTAACTAAAATACAAGTCCATAATCCATAATAACGCTTCCTCCAGTGAAAAACAGTTGTCTCTCACATCAAAATCAACCCACAGATTTGTTTAGAGCTGTTTAAACGGTGCTTGATCTGTGCAGATTTCTCTCCTGATTCAGACCAGACCACTTTTTCACTGGAGGAAGCGTTATTATGGATTATGAATTCATTTTTATGGTATATGCAATAAGCCAATATTTTTGCAATTCCATTTGTTGCCACCAGGGGCGATGACACACTTTATCTTTAATTCAAGTTTTATTTGTACATTGTACTTTAACTCAATGTTGCTTCTGCATGCAGTTTCTTTTCTGTTCAGCGATGCAAAGAATGACTGTATTTGCACCTCATAATTCATGCACATTTCAATTGTAGATTTTCAACAATTCACCATTATCTGAACCATGGCAGGGTCTCTGTGGGTCTTAAAAACTCTTAATTCCCCTTCGACTAATTAAGGTCTTAAATCGGAGCACTCTTAAAGCCATGGCATTAAATGTTCCAGTACAAATATCAAGACATCCTTAAATCACTTGAGATGCAAGTTGAAGATATGAAGTCTTATTTTCTGGGTAACTGAACAAAATTAAGTTTATGAGTTTATGCTTAAAACAAGAACAAATATCTGTGGGGAATGAACACTTGTTTTCCCTTTGACTTAAGTAGATTTGAGCCCATTGTTATTGTTTTAATTATAAACTAACTTCATTTTGATCAATTTCTCATTAAACAAGGCTTCTTATTTTGTAATTTTCCTTCTCAAATAAATATATCTTGATTTAAAATTATGTAGACATTTACATTGGAAACAAGAGAAAAATAATGATGAAGAACATGCACTAATGCACTGCGGGGGGGAAAACTATTCTTAGAATAGTCTGTTTTATGAATTTTTATCTAATTTTCCATTTTAAAATATCTAAAATCCTTAAAACAAGATGAATCCGCTTGATAAGCAACCCATAAGATATTAATATTAAGATTTCATGGATTATATATATTTTTGACTGTACTAGCAGTACCTCACGTAAAAGTTAAACACAAGTAAAAAATATTTCCGTGCAATACGAAAAAAAAAAACAGTTATATTTAAAGGGGTCATATGATGCAATTTTAAGTTGTTCCTTTCTCTTTGGAGTGTTACAAGCTCTTGGTGCATAAAGAAGATCTGTAAAGTTGCAAAGACTAAAGTCTCAAATCCAAAGAGATATTCTTTATAAAAGTTAAGACTTGGCCACTCCCCCCTAAAACGGCTCGTTCTAACTCGCCCCCACATGTCTACATCACTATGTGGGAAGATTTGCATAACGCGCCCAAATGTTCACACAAAGAAAGAAGGCGTAACTTTTATTCTCGCTGTAGTATTGTTGCTGCCGCCGTCATATCGTGGAGACTCTGTGTGCTTCGTTGTGAAAGTGAAACTACGTTGTTTGGTCTTCCAAAAGAGGACACGACTAGAAATCAGTGGTTAAGTTGTATTTACAACACTGTTCCAGAACACTTCAACCCAAATATTCAGATGTATGCAGCACATTTTATGGAGGACTGTTTCCTGAACCTGGTAGAGTTTGTTAATGTTTTGAATTGGACTTTACTTTTATATGTTCGGTTTTAATTTTAGTTAAAGTTTTGGTAATTTTGTTGTGTTTTTGTCATTTTTATTAGTTTTATTTATTTATTTGTTTTTTTTAAATAGGTCTATATATTTTTTAATTAAGGTTTAGCTTTAGTTATTTTAGTATTCCAACTTGAACTAAATGAAAATGAAAATGAAAAATAGTAGAAATAAAATAAGTATTTTTTTATGATTTTATATCAGTTAATTTTATGACAAGTAATTATTTTTTTAATGCTTTTAGTTAACAATAACCCTGGTTAAAAATACTAAATAAAAACTCATTATGAAGTCATTTTTTTGCAGCGCAGTTCACATAAAATATAAATTCTGTCATATATATATATATATATATATATATATTACATAATTTTTTTTGTAAAATGTATTTAAAAAAAATCATTAAAAAGTAATGGAGATCTGTTGAGAGCTGTATTTTCAACTTTTGAATGGTTGCTAATACAAGACATTTACATTTAGAGACCATATTGACAGATTGTGTCCCATTCAATTTATTCCCTATTTTCTTTACTTGGTCTGAAAAAGGTCTTTAAAAAATGTACCTTCATAAAACCTGCCGAAAGCCTGCATTATAAAAATATAAACCTGTGGCTGAATGTGATTTCCATGTGGTTCCTGTGATCCTCCCATTGTCATTCCAGCAAGGTAACGTAAATGCCAGAAGAACACAAACTAAATCCATCAAACAGTGAATGAATAAATGCCTCACATCTTGCTGGATTCACATGTCTGCGGTTATTTTTAGCTGGTGGCTCCGCAGGGCAATGCAGATGTCTTGGCCAATGACCCGAGTCTTCATTAATATGTATGTTGACAATGGACCCAAGAATAAAAACCTCTCTCCTCTATTTTTCCTCTCCTGTCCCAGCGGGCCACTGATTACCCACAATCCCTCCCCTCAAGCATGCAGCAAATGTGCTGAGTGTTTTAAACAAGTGCATCTCTTCTGTTTTAATGCTCCATAGTATAAATGTGATGGACGGATGCATTGAAAGATCAGACGATCGCTCTAATGTGTAGAGACGCCCTCTCTCTTCCTGTATCTTACTCGTTAGCCTCTTTAATTAAGATCGCGTTGTTCTGTGGGAAAGAATCGAGCAGGAAAAGCTTCCTGACTCTCTGCCAAGTTAGATTGGGTTTCTCCGTTAAGCTCTGGGCCAGTAATGGAAGCAAGTCAAGCTTGTCAACAGATGCTGTGCTGCAGGATACGTGTCTTGTCTGTTGAAGCACAAACGGCATTTCCTGTGGCTTACGGAGGATACAGGTTCTTTTAAAAAAATTTTTATAGGAACATATGCTTGGGTGCACACAAAAAAAATCTGGAAATTAGCTATTCATTTGGGCAACCATATTTAATGCTCCATAGTATAAATGTGATGGACGGATGCATTGAAAGATCAGACGATCGCTCTAATGTGTAGAGACGCCCTCTCTCTTCCTGTATCTTACTCGTTAGCCTCTTTAATTAAGATCGCGTTGTTCTGTGGGAAAGAATCGAGCAGGAAAAGCTTCCTGACTCTCTGCCAAGTTAGATTGGGTTTCTCCGTTAAGCTCTGGGCCAGTAATGGAAGCAAGTCAAGCTTGTCAACAGATGCTGTGCTGCAGGATACGTGTCTTGTCTGTTGAAGCACAAACGGCATTTCCTGTGGCTTACGGAGGATACAGGTTCTTTTAAAAAAAAAATTTATAGGAACATATGCTTGGGTGCACACAAAAAAAAATCTGGAAATTAGCTATTCATTAATGGAAGCAAGTCAAGCTTGTCAACAGATGCTGTGCTGCAGGATACGTGTCTTGTCTGTTGAAGCACAAACGGCATTTCCTGTGGCTTACGGAGGATACAGTGTTCTTTTAAAAGAATGTTTATAGGAACATATGCTTGGGTGCACACAAAAAAAATCTGGAAATTAGCTATTCATTTGGGCAACCATAGGAATGCACAGGGAAAATTTATATTTTTATATGAATTATAGATTATATTCCAAGGATTTGTAAGTTTTTTTCAAGTATTTTAAGTTTTAGTTATTTAGTACTTCAACTTGCCTGGGCAACTAGTACAAATAAAATAAGTGTTTTTAAAATATTTTTATAAATATTTTTATATTGGTTATATCTCAGTAGTGTGTGGTGGTGTTCTGAAATGAGGAGGCAAAGTCCTCAAGGTTTTTTATTTATTTTTTTATTTTTTTTAATCAAATGTAAATTCATGTCCCAGTCACATTTTCTTGGTTAAATAGACATTACTTACACTATCAGAAAAAATAAAATAAAAATCTACTTTATATTTTTACACTAACAATATAATCAATATTGTATTTATTAAAGCCAAGTATGAATGAATTTCATCAAGTTAGATTTTTTAAGCATTTTACATTTATTCCAAAATAATAACTCACAATTTAAACAATATATTTTATTTGTGAACTTCTGTTCAGCTGTTCTTTTTAATAGTTAACTTTTCTTTTTAATTTATAAGATCATCAAAGCTCTGTAAATACTGGTCACAGACATAGAGATTGGAGACAAGCTGATTACTCACTAAAAACTTCCAAAGAGCATGTTTTCATGCCATTTTAAATCGTATTTAAAAAATGTTCACCCAGGTGCAGTTTTCCAGGCCCAGTGTGTCATTTTGCACCATAGAAGCTCAATGGAAGGTTTTGATCATGGCAGAATTACCTCACAGTCTGAACCTGGACTCCAGTCCTGCCCTCATTAGATGTTGTGTGTCTTTGCGGTGGGTTTCTGGAGGCTCCGATGGGAATAGCTCATGTTCACCATTAAGATCCAGTGAGCCAAAGGTGTCGCCTCCCCTCACCTTTACTCTATTAATCATGGGTCGCATTGAACCCCACACAGATGTCCTTCCTCCCTCAGCTCTTGAGAGCCTCTCGTCATCCTCTCGTCCAGACAGTGCTGGATAAGAGCATCTGGAGATTCGGTTTCTCCACCGAGTTAAAGGGTACGGATCGGAGACCTGTGCTAATGAAGGTGTGATACGAGACCCGTTTTGATGTGTTTCTCAGAATAAAAACCTCAAAAAACGTCCCAGCAACAATAGCACCTCGTCACATGGGAGCTGAAGCCCAGCTGCACTTCATTAGTTGTGTTCTTTCCATATTTAGATCCGTCTCGATCCTAAAAAGCAGCTCACCGCATATTTGTGGCTGGCCAGTCATAGTGCACTTCTTAAGGACTTCCTGTGCTATTTTTCAAGTGCGCTAAAATATTGGACACAGATCCTACAGATGAGGGGAAAATCCATTGTATTAAATAGGTGTCGTGAAACATTTTTCCAGATCAATGCTAAAGGCTAGTTATTTTCTGCGCTGTGAGATCAAGCGGTTGAGCTCGGATCTGAATACAATATATTAGTAATGAATGATTGAAATATGATTGAATATGCTACTTTAATTAATTGTAATTAGATGCTACCTGTTTTGTAAGAAAGCTGCTGGATAAAAAATAAAATAAAAAGGCAATTAAGAGTTTATTGCACAAAAAACTCAGAATTGTGAGATCCAAATCCAGAATTAAGATATATTAAACTCCAAATTGTGAGATGCTCTGAATTGTGAGATATAAACTCCGGAATGAGAGATAGGCCTATAAACTTGCAATTCTGAGAAAAAAGTTGAAATTACGACATGTAAACTCCAAATTGCAAGATAAAGTCTGAATTGTGAGATATAAACTCTGAATTGCGAGATATAAACTCTGAATTGTGAGATATAAACTCTGAATTGTGAGATATAAACTCCGAATTGCGAGATATAAACTCTGAATTGCGAGATATAAACTCTGAATTGTGAGATATAAACTCTGAATTGTGAGATATAAACTCCGAATTGCGAGATATAAACTCTGAATTTCGAGATATAAACTCTGAATTGCGAGATATAAACTCTGAATTTCGAGATATAAACTCTGAATTGCGAGATATAATCTCAGAATTGCGAGATATAAACTCTGAATTGAGAGATATAAACTCTGAATTGTGAGGTATAAACTCAGAATTGCGAGATATAAACTCTGAATTGTGAGATATAATCTCTGAATTGTGAGATATAATCTCAGAATTGCGAGATATAAACTCCGAATTGCGAGATCTAAACTCCGAATTGCGAGATATAAATTCTGAATTGCGAGATATAAACTCTGAATTGCGAGATATAAACTCTGAATTGCGAGATATAAACTCCGAATTGTGAGATATAAACTCCGAATTGCGAGATATAAACTCCGAATTGCAAGATATAAACTCTTAATTGCGAGATATAAACTCAGAATTGCAAATGTCTGAATTGTGAGATATAAACTCCGAATTGCGAGATATAAACTCTTAATTGCGAGATATAAACTCAGAATTACAAATGTCTGAATTGTGAGATATAAATGGGCAATTCCAAGAAAAAACGTTGAAATTGTGAGATATAAATTTAGAATTGCAATGTATAAATCCAAATTGCAAGATAAAGTCTGAACTGTGAGATTAAAACTCCAAATTGCAGGATGTAAACTTGCAATTCTGAGAAAAAGTGAATTGTGACAAACTCTGAATTGCCAGAAATAACTCAGAATTGTCCGATATTCTAAATTGCAAGATATTAACTTGCAATTCTGAGAAAAAAGTTGGAATTGCGAGATAAAAACTCTGAATTGCAAGATGTACTGTACTGTAAACGCTGATGTTCCGTACAATGTTTGTTTTATTAAAGCTGTTCTTTGATTCATTTAAGAGGTTCATATGTGACATCTTTTAGTGAAAAAAATGTTATGACACTGCTTGATAGAATGCAAGTTTGTAAAGTAGTAGAAGAAGAAACTTGTGTTCTGTGATCTGCATCATTGTTTGCCGTCTAATCCTTGGAGTAGATACAACCATAAGTTATACATTTCAAACAAAAAAGCTAGTGTATTATATTTTTGTGTTAGTGTAATCAAAGCTGGTCATTTTTGAGATGTTTAGAGATTAATGTTTGATTCTGAAAGCTGGCTCGAGCTAACGTCTAACATGCTAACAAAGCTGTGCAATCCTTTTTTATGCAAACACACGGTATTAGTTGTTAATTTGGACATTTGAATGCATAAGAAAATGTTTATGAATGTGAAAATGTTGACGATACTTCGTAAATCACTTTGTCATTTGTATCTTTTTTTTTGTTTGTTTTACAGTTGAATTTAAAAACGTGTGCATTGTATTAGTACAAAGAAGAACGTGTGGTGCAGCTTTATTTCTGTTAGCTAGCTGTCAGTGCTTTGTTCAGAACAACATTGCCAGGACAGAATAACCGAATTGTGAGATATAAACTCAGAATTGAGATATTAACTCAGAATTGCGAGACATTAACTCAGAATTTAGATATAAATTGCTCAGAAATGAGATATAAACTCAGAATTGAAATATAAACTCAGAAATGAGATATAAAGTCAGAATTGAGATATAAATTGCTCAGAAATTAGATATAAACTCAGAATTGAGTTCTATACTCAGAATTGAAATATAAACTCAGAATTGAAATATAAACTCAGAAATGAGATATAAAAAGTCAGAATTGAGATATAATCAGCTCAGAAAGACATTAACTCAGAATTTAGATATAAATTGCTCAGAAATGAGATATAAACTCAGAATTGAAATATAAACTCAGAAATGAGATATAAAGTCAGAATTGAGATATAAATTGCTCAGAAATGAGATATAAACTCAGAATTGAGTTCTATACTCAGAATTGAAATATAAACTCAGAATTGAAATATAAACTCAGAAATGAGATATAAACTCAGAATTGAGATATTAACTCAGAATTGCGAGACATTAACTCAGAATTTAGATATAAATTGCTCAGAAATGAGATATAAACTCAGAATTGAGATCTAAACTCAGAACTGCGAGACATAAACTTACAATTCTGACAATTCTTTTTATTTATTTATTCATCTCGTGGTGAAAACAAGCTTCAATAGTTGTGCCCTAATTTTATGGCTGTATGAAACTCAACTGATTTTTTGGGCTGAAACGTTTAATTGCTAAATGCTAAAGCTCTGCTGCCATAAACATGGAAACTTGGCATTTACCTAGTGCAATATTCTTGAGAGAACTGACATTTATAAGAGCGCTAATGGTGTATAAAATATAGCATATTTGCAATTTTATAATGTGAATTAAGTTGATCGTTCACACGTTTAAGCGCCTTAATGACAGTTTGGTGTGATCTGTCTATAAATGCAAATGATGGGATCCATCCATCTGTGGTTCCAAATCATCAATACTCAGAATTGAAATATAAACTCAGAATTGAAATATAAACTCAGAAATGAGATATAAACTCAGAATTGAGATCTAAACTCAGAACTGCGAGACATAAACTTACAATTCTGAGAAGAAGAATCGCAATTTCCTTTTTAATATTTTTACTCCGTGGTGAAGAAAAAAACTGAATTGTGAAATGCAAACTCAGATTTCTGAAAAAAAAAGTTGTAATTATCTTTTTATTTATTTATTCATCTCGTGGTGAAAACAAGCTTCAATAGTTGTGCCCTAATTTTATGGCTGTATGAAACTCAACTGATTTTTTGGGCTGAAACGTTTAATTGTAAATGCTAAAGCTCTGCTGCCATAAACATGGAAAACTTGGCATTTACCTAGTGCAATATTCTTGAGAGAACTGACATTTATAAGAGCGCTAATGGTGTATAAAATATAGCATATTTGCAATTTTATAATGTGAATTAAGTTGATCGTTCACACGTTTAAGCGCCTTAATGACAGTTTGGTGTGATCTGTCTATAAATGCAAATGATGGGATCCATCCATCTGTGGTTCCAAATCATCAATGAAAGTCATTAGACTCAAATGCACTGCAACAAATGACCACATTTTATGAATAAATGCAGAGATGGAGTTCTGGCTTTTATTTTGGAGCTCTATCAAAATCCACGTGTTTCTGTCCAAAGATTCATGGGAGTAATATTTGTCTTAATGTCCACCTCCAGAATCATGACTAGTTTGTTCCTTTGCTTGACCTACTATTCAGCAGAAATCAGCTAGAATGATTGCAGGTCACGTAGTTTGTGTTATTAATAGGCATCGGTCTCAGCGGAAACACACTTTACTTCGGGCAGCTCTGTTCTTTCTCATTGTTGGAGAAGGAAAGTAATCACTCATAGGACTGTTTGCTTTGTTTCAGAAGTCTTGGATCTGTGTGCTGGTACTGCATTGTACTGCTTGAACCTTGGGTTGGAGAGATGCTCTAATTTGTGAGGAAATGGTCCTGCTGCTTTGGCACTGTTGCCTGGATACCGCATCCACCTGGAGCAGCATATGGCCGCAGCATGTTGTGCTCCGTGAGAAATGAGCGGAACGCCAAAACATCCCGGTGTGGTGATATAATGTGCCTTACAAGAGTTTTACAAGGTGAGATTCAATCTTCTGTGTCTCTTAACAGACGCCACGGGAGAGAGCGGCAAATGAGCAGCTACGAGCGAGACAAAGACATCATCAGACATTTGTGTTCCAACAGCAAACACAATGAGAAACGTGTGGTGAAAACTCATATAGCATTTCTCTTTTAGTTTCTTTTAGTTATGTAATGCATTTAAGCATCAGAAGCAAAACGCGACAGAAACGTCACACTTAAAAATGTCATTGCATTAGATAACGAAATGTCAAAGCAAATGGCGTTTATTTGAAAGATATCACAAACACTCTTCTGACAAGTGAGGCAAAACAGGGTTAGATTTGAAAAGATAAACTGACTTTATATTTATGCATTTAGCAGACACTTTTGTCCAAAGCAACTTACATTGCATTCAAGGTTTATATTTGATCAGTTTGTGCTTTCTCTGGGAATTGAACACATGAGCATATATACATAGTATATCTGATGTAAATCTAAATTCATTTCATTAGTGCCAGCATCATGCCGACTGCAAACCCTGGTGTATTTTTCGCTCTTTTGCCCTGTGGCAGGCCGTTTGGTGTAAAAGCAAGGTCAGGGATGAGTGTATTTCCAGCGTCCATCCTGCCAACACTTCCATCCAACTTCCATCCATCATTCCAGCCAACACTCCTCCAGTCCAGCCAAGAGAGAGCTTCCCTTCATATTTCATAATAAAAGACCACCTGGGGTATTCTGTCTAGACGCGCACTTTTTGGTAGTTTATTTATTCATTTAGTTTATTTTAAAGTTCATTTGATTCTCTATTTTGGCTGCAAGTAAGTTGAATTTAGCTTCATCGTCCAAACACATGTGATCTGACTCTCAGGAGTGTTTGTTACGGTTCTCTGCTTCAGTGTTTCCAAAAACTGACAGAAATGTCCTAAAACAAACAACGGAAAAGATAACAATGTCGTTCTAAAGATGAGGATGTTCTTTAATTTATTGTTAGTGATAAATTAAACAAAAGCATTGTATGTGCTTTTGTCATTTTTATTAGTTTTCATTCTTTTAAATAATATTTAGCTTGAAATTATTTTTTATTTCAGTTTTAGTCATTTTAGTACTTACGCATTTCAATGCAATATTTATTTTTTACTGTTTTATTTTTCATCTTATGTATAGAATTGTACTAAAATTACTCAAACTAAAACAGAAATAAAAATGTATACAAAATATATCATAATAAAATAAATACAAAGTGTATAAAATGTAGCGTATTATATAATGTAATTAAAAAATTATATATATACATATATATTATACATTTTAACTTTATTTCAATAACTGAAATATGTTTTTTTTTTTTGTTTTTTTTTTACAATTTATTAGTTAAAGTAAATTTAGTAATTCTATCCAGTGTTGGGAAGGTTACTCGAAAAATGTAATTAATTACTAGCTACATCTTCAACAGTGTAATTAGTTTACTGTGCTAATTAGTCTGTCTAAAATGTATTGCGTTACTCATTACTAATTACTTTCTAAATCCCATCTCAACCAGTTGAGCAATACCAGGATAGACATGAAAATACACTTTTAATTGTTTCAAATAAGTAATACAATATTGCATGAATTATTCTTGAACTGACCAAAGTATTTAAAGGGAGAAGGTTGCATTCAAAACATATATATTTTAACATTAGATGTTAAATTTTGACATTAAATCAACTAAATTAAATTACAGAAAAATTAAGAGTAATCCTTTACTGTTCCAAGTAAATTATAGTAATTGATTACTTAGTAAGGCATTACACTCAACACTTTATATATATATATGGTGAATAAATAGTTCTTATTTATTAGCAAATCTGGTTATTTTCTGTCATTCTGTTTCGTTGTCACTTGAAACTTCATCTTTAAGGTCAGCTCTGCTTTTATCTTTCAAAGTTTCGCTCTGTGTTTCCTCAGACTTTCCTCATCTTCGTCCCGGATGGGGTGTCTTCAATCAAAGCACTCTCATTCAAGTCTTGGCCTCTGAGGTGAAAATGAGCTTATAAAAAACAGACACGCACAAACAAACACTTCTTGGCCCCTGCCAACACTGATTCATTCCCTGATCACTTTGTGAACCCACCGTAAGTTCGTCTGAAGGGTGATGCGCGCATCAGAATGCAGAGAACATGACGTCTCATCTGGATTCGACCTCGCTAAATGAGCTGGAAAGCTCTCAATTCAGTTCTGTCACGGATCACTCAAGAATTGATGCGTCGTCTATTTGAGTTGAAGGATGAACTCGGGACAGACTAAATAGATGCTCACACCCGGGTTATTTATTATGAGGGTAGGGATTGGTTACTGAGGTCAGCTTTGAGTTTGCATGCCAGTGTTTGAATGTTGTTTCTTGTAAATGTATGAGACCCTCAGATGTAAGACTCTCTCGCGTGTGTTTTTTCTGTAGACAGTCATGTTCGTTTGATTTGCGGTTTCGGACGTCCTTATGATGGAACAACGCATTTCTCGTACTCAGCTGGGATAATTAGTGCTAAAACTAGAGTGGCTGCTATTAGATAATTGTATATGTTTTGTACAATTAGCTCTAAAAACATGAACGCAACATCAGCTGACTGTCACACTGTTTATATATTTAAGCTCTGCCTACAACTTGTGTATAACCAAGGGTTATTATCGTTAACTAAAACTAAATGCATAAAAAGAAAGAAAAAAACTTTCTTAAACTAAAAATATAAATATTACCCGAAATAAAATATTAAAAAACTTTCAGATTGTTGCCAAGGCAACATTTCTAATTTACGTTTAGTTTAAGTACTAAAATAACTAAAACTAAATAAATTAAAACTAAAAATGAAAAAATGATTTAGATACAATTAAAAAACAAACAAACAAACAAAATGATGAAAACAGACAACAAAATTACAAGCTTATGACATTTCTCATTGTATAGTTTGTAGAAGTACTAAATTAACTAAAACTACAAACTAAAACTTAATAAAAAACTACATAGGCATATTTTAAAAAATGACAAAAATAGCAAAACTACAAGGCAACATTTCTCATTGTTTAATTTAATTTGAAGTACTAAAATAACTAAAACTATAAATGAAAACTTAATAAAAACGATATAGATGCATTTAAAAAAAGCAAACAAATAGAGAAAGTGACAAAAACACAAAATTACACGGCAACATTTCTCATTGTCAATTATTTTAAGTTGAAGTACTAAAATAACTAAAACTAAATAAACTAAAAACTAAAACATTTCAACTTAATAAAAACAATAGAGGCATTTAAAAAAACAAACAAACAAAAAGACAAAAACACACAACAAAATTACAAAAACATTTTATTTCTGCTAATTGCTAAGGCAACATTTCTCATTTCTTTTGAAGTACTAAAATAACTAAAACTAAATAAATTAAAAATGTAAAAAACGGTATCACTTTACAATAAGGCTCCACTAGTTAATGTATTAACTAGCATGAACAAACAATGAACAATACATTTATTACAGTATTTATTAATCTTTGTTAATGTTAGTTAATTAATACAGTTAGTTCATGTTAATTCACAGTTTAAAAAAAGCAAACAAATAGAGAAAGTGACAAAAACACAAAATTACACGGCAACATTTCTCATTGTTTTCTCATTTCTTTTGAAGTACTAAAATAACTAAAACTAAATAAACGTAAAAACTGAAATATCTAAACTAATAAAAAATGACGCGCACACACACACACACACCAAAATTAAAAACAATAGAGGCATTTAAAAAAACAAACAAACAAAAAGACAAAAACACACAACAAAATTACAAAAACATTTTATTTCTGCTAATTGCTAAGGCAACATTTCTCATTTCTTTTGAAGTACTAAAATAACTAAAACTAAATAAATTAAAAATGTAAAAAACGGTATCACTTTACAATAAGGCTCCACTAGTTAATGTATTAACTAGCATGAACAAACAATGAACAATACATTTATTACAGTATTTATTAATCTTTGTTAATGTTAGTTAATTAATACAGTTAGTTCATGTTAATTCACAGTTCATTAACTAATGTTAACAAATACAGCTTTTGATTTTAATAATGCATTAGTAAATGTTGAAATTAATATAAACTAAAATGAATAAACACTAGAAGTGTTGTTCATTCTTAGTTCATGTTAACTAAAGTAGTAACTAATGAACCTTATTGTAAAGTGTTACCAAAAAAACTTTATAGAAAAATTGTCATTAATTTATTATAAACTAATAAAAACAACAAAAACATGACAAAATTAAAAAAACGTATTTATTTCAGCTATTTCAATTTCCCATTTTTGTTTACTTCAAGTTGAAGTCCTTGAACAACTAAAACTAAATAAACGTAAAAACGGAAATATCTAAACTAATAAAAAATGACACACACACACACACACACAACACCAAAATGACAAAACTTTCAACTAAAATGAAAAGAGAAAATATAAAAATCAAATCAATTTCAAAATATGAACAAAATCTATAATAGTATATAAATGATTCTAAAGACTTTTGTGTAACTTTTGAAGAGGCAACATGGCAAGTGTTTTCTCAGCTATTTTGCTTTAAAAAAAACACGTCTGAATCGATATCTAAAGATTCTTGTGACATTCACCTGTAATTTGTCTTGATGCACTGGAAGAAGACACAATACATTTATTCAGTATATTTTCTATGAAAATCAATAGAGGCATTTAAAAAAACAAACAAACAAAAAGACAAAAACACACAACAAAATTACAAAAACATTTTATTTCTGCTAATTGCTAAGGCAACATTTCTCATTTCTTTTGAAGTACTAAAATAACTAAAACTAAATAAACTAAAAACTAAAACATTTCAACTTAATAAAAACAATAGAGGCATTTAAAAAAACAAACAAACAAAAAGACAAAAACACACAACAAAATTACAAAAACATTTTATTTCTGCTAATTGCTAAGGCAACATTTCTCATTTCTTTTGAAGTACTAAAATAACTAAAACTAAATAAACGTAAAAACTGAAATATCTAAACTAATAAAAAATGACGCGCACACACACACACACACCAAAATTACAAAACTTTCAACTAAAATGAAAAGAGAAAATATAAAAATCAAATCAATTTCAAAATATGAACAAAATCTATAATAGTATATAAATGATTCTAAAGACTTTTGTGTAACTTTTGAAGAGGCAACATGGCAAGTGTTTTCTCAGCTATTTTGCTTTAAAAAAACACGTCTGAATCGATATCTAAAGATTCTTGTGACATTCACCTGTAATTTGTCTTGATGCACTGGAAGAAGACACAATACATTTATACAGTATATTTTCTATGAAAATAAGCCTCCTTGTCTGATGCAGTTTTGATTTTCAGCTCAATTTCTCATTTGAAGGATGTGTGGATGTTTTTCCTGGCAAACAAGACAAATGTACTCTTTGAGAATGATATTTTTACACTGTTTACACATCAAGAGATGCTCAATAAACCCACAGCCATTAGTTTTCGCTCCAGTCTGTCCGCAGCACAATTAGACATAATTACGCCCAGAAAATGGATTAAACAATTGGCTTTGCATGAATAATGTAAATCGAAGCTCTTTCTCTGGCAGTCTTAAATGGGCGCTCTTCTCGTATTGATTTCTGTCTCGTCCTGACCGCTGCCTCTCGTGTCTCAGACCGCCAGCTTCCTGTCATGCATCCATTTCCTCTTCACTGGTCTGTCCTGTTCACTCTCAGCTTCGCTCCATCAGCGCAACCATCAAGACCTCAATATTCATCACCTTGAAGTTCAGAGCTGCAGAGGATCATGTGCGTTTCCTTCTGCTTCACTGCTAAAAATGATGTTCTTCCTCGGTATTCATGACTTGTTTTCTGGTATAAATCTAAATATTCAAATCAAGATACATTTACTTGAGAAGAAAAGATATTCTGTGTCAAAATGTGTCAAATTTAAATGAGTTTTTGCATAAAACAAGAAAAAAATCTGCTAATGTGGTCAGAAAAATTATTTTGCTTTCCCTTTGGGTTAATTCAGATATTTTTTCTTGTTTTCAGCTTAAACTCACTTCATTTGATACATTTTTCAGAAAACAAGTCTTAATATCATTTTGCTTCTCAAATAAATCTTGAATAGATATTTGTAGAAATTGCGGTTACACTTTACTTGAAGGGGTGTGCATAAGACTGACATGACACCTACATAATCATAATATGAAGGTTTTTTATGCATGTTTATGACAACTGTCATTAAGTGTCATTCTCTCAGTTATGTAATTTTTTATGCAAAGATGGCATTGTTTGAGATGTCTTTGTTATGGGCTATGGTTAGGGGTAAGGGTAGGGGTAGGGTTAGGTCAAATAATGTCATATTTGCTTTAAAAATGACATAACTGAGCGAATGGCACTTAATGACAGTTGTCATAAACATGCATAAAACCTCCTTCATATTCATGACATGTGTCATGTCATGATTATGAAGGTGTCATGTCAGTCTTATGCACACCCCTTCAAGTAAAGTGTTAAGTAAGAATATATATATATATATATATATATATATATATATATACAGTATATATATATATATTACACATTTCAGTACACACCCCCTCATAAAAAGTGTATTAAAAAAATATATATATATATATATATATATATATACAGTATATATATATATATTACACATTTCAGTGTAAATATGCAAAATGTTAACTGTTCTTAACCACTTTCTTTCTTTCAGAAGCACAAATCTTGTGCCGCCTGAGAACGGATGACATATGAACAAGGCCTCAGACGCCAAGAATCTCTTGGAAGGTTTGTGGCTCTTTTGTATTATAAGTTTCAACAGCTCATGTTTAATGACTAAAAATTATGGTAAGTTTGGAGGTTATGTTACAATTTTGGGCATGGTAAGATTACAGTGTTTTTCAAAGAAGTGCACCGAGGCTGCATTTATGAATATAAAATATATATATAAAATCAATTTTATAATATTTTATTAATATTTAATATTTTAGAATAACAGTGTGAATATTTTATGAATTAAATCATATTATATTAAACACTTTTATACACTTTCATACACAAGTTTGCAGTCGGTAAGATGTTTTAATGTTTTGGAGAGTCTCTTGTGCTCACCAAGGCTGCATTTATTTGATCAAAATACAGTAAAAACGGTCATATTGTGAAATATTACTATTTCAAATAGCTGTTTTCTCTGTGAATCTCTGTTAAACTGTAATGTATTTCTGTGATGCGCAGCTGTATTTTCAGCATCATTCCTCCAGTCTTCAGTGTCACATGATCTTCAGAAATCAGTATAATATGCTGATCTGCTGCTCAAGAAACATTTCTGATTATTATCAATGTTGAACAAAGTCGTGCTGCACAATATTTTTGTTGAAAGGGTGATACATGTTATTTTTGAGGATTCACAGATGAACAGAAAGTTCAAAAGAACAGCATTTATTTGAAATAGAAATCTTTTCTAACATCATAAATGTCTTTACTGGCACTTTTGATCAATTCAATGCATCCTTGATGAATAAAAGCATTGATTTTGTTCAGAAAAAAAGTACTGGTGCCAAACTCTATGGGTTGACCTCGGTCTATTTTAAGAATTCATAAGAAAATGTGTAGCTTGTGCTACTAACATCAGCCACTAAACGCAGCATGCAGTTGTTTCAGTCCTGGCTTCTGATTGGTCGATCCAGTGTGACTAACCAGTAGAAGTGCAGATGATCATAATACTTTGCCTGAATCTGATTTCCATGTAATGTGCAAGTTCTCAAATTCACACTGTGTATATCTGTGTTCATTCTGATGCTTTTAGCTGCTCTGAGATGAATGAATGCCACATGATGAATGATATGAGATTGGGAGCATATTAGCATGCTACTAACATCAGCCACTAAACGCAGCATGCAGTTGTTTCAGTCCTGGCTTCTGATTGGTCGATCCAGTGTGACTAACCAGTAGAAGTGCAGATGATCATAATACTTTGCCTGAATCTGATTTCCATGTAATGTGCAAGTTCTCAAATTCACACTGTGTATATCTGTGTTCATTCTGATGCTTTTAGCTGCTCTGAGATGAATCTGCCGCGTATCAGATTCTCTCTCTCTCTCTCTCTCTCTCTCTCTGTGTTCACTTTGGCTCTCATTCTGAATTCAAACAGTATGGCAGATAAATATATTCATGCGAGGAAGCCAAACTTCTGGATTTCCTCTTTTCTACTAGAACGCCATCCCGTCTCATTCCTGCCACATGATGAATGATATGAGATTGGGAGCATATTAGCATCTCATTTAATTAATATGAGGCTGTAGATGTTATGAACTTCACCTTAAATGTCTGTGATCCACACAGCCTGTGTAGTTGCATGAAAAAGAGTGAAACAGAAATAGCGACGGTTTCACAATCGCTGTTGTTTGCACACTTTAGATTGCGATTTTATGAATGTTTGTGACATGACAAAGAAACAACCATGAAAACAGACAGTAAATACAGTGTTTGCTCCACTGTAATCTGTGGTTAACCTGTTGGGGAAAATGATTTCTGAGATAGTAATAGTTGTTATGTGTTGCTAGGCTACTGCATCGTGACAAAAGCCCCTCTTGAGATGAATCAAGATCAGCGCTCTGGTTGGTTGAGATTGGAGACGGACACACAAATGGCACAGATTGTCAAGGACCAATTTAGCTAATGTTGCTTGTTTTCTTACACAGAACAGCCACAGGATGCACATGAGCCCATAATAATAGAATTAAAGTCTGAGAAATGCATGTAATATTATTCAAATTAATCTTAACCCTGTAAAGCCTGACATGTGAAATAATAGTCCATTTTTTTTAAACAGAATCGTTTATTTAGACAAAATATAGAAAGAAAAAAAAAAGTTTTTGAATATGCGATCCATCAGTCTGATATAAAGTTTCATTCAGAGACTCAAACTGAGCAAAAATATGAATTTGGTGCAGATGCTGATATTTATATGGACGGAAAGTATGACATCTCATTTAATTAATATGAGGCTGTAGATGTTATGAACTTCACCTTAAATGTCTGTGATCCACACAGCCTGTGTAGTTGCATGAAAAAGAGTGAAACAGAAATAGCGACGGTTTCACAATCGCTGTTGTTTGCACACTTTAGATTGCGATTTTATGAATGTTTGTGACATGACAAAGAAACAACCATGAAAACAGACAGTAAATACAGTGTTTGCTCCACTGTAATCTGTGGTTAACCTGTTGGGGAAAATGATTTCTGAGATAGTAATAGTTGTTATGTGTTGCTAGGCTACTGCATCGTGACAAAAGCCCCTCTTGAGATGAATCAAGATCAGCGCTCTGGTTGGTTGAGATTGGAGACGGACACACAAATGGCACAGATTGTCAAGGACCAATTTAGCTAATGTTGCTTGTTTTCTTACACAGAACAGCCACAGGATGCACATGAGCCCATAATAATAGAATTAAAGTCTGAGAAATGCATGTAATATTATTCAAATTAATCTTAACCCTGTAAAGCCTGACATGTGAAATAATAGTCAATTTTTTTTAAAACAGAATCGTTTATTTAGACAAAATACAGAAAGAAAAAAAAAAGGTTTTGAATATGCGATCCATCAGTCTGATATAAAGTTTCATTCAGAGACTCAAACTGAGCAAAAATATGAATTTGGTGCAGATGCTGATATTTATATGGACGGAAAGTATGACATTTTGATGTAAATCAATGAGATCTTCATAAAAGCATAGCAGATACTGACATAAAATGAAATAAACATCAGTCATCACTCTAGATCTCCAATGTCTTAGTTATATAATGTTTAAATGCTTACACTGCAAAACATGATTTTCATACCTAATATTTGTAACATTTCTGAAATAAACATTTCTGAATCAAGATACATTTACTTGAGAAGCAAAATAACTTAAAAATGTATCAGATTTGTTAGGTTTTGCTTAAAATAAGAAAGATATCTGGCAATGGGGTCAGAAAAATCATCTTAATTCAAAGGGAAAAAAAGATGATTTTTCTTGCTCCACCGGCAGATATTGTTTTTCTAATTTTAAGCAAAAACCCACTTAATTTTGATACATTTTTCAGAAAACAAAGTCATTTTGCTTCTCAAGTAAATGTATTTTGATTTATGAATGTTTAGACGTTTGTACTGGAAAACAAGACAAAAATGCTAAGTAAGAAAGACATTTTTTGCACTATGATCAAAGCTCTGTAATTTCAAAACATGTAATGCAATGCAATCCAGTGCTGATTGAGAGATAAAGAAATAAACGCTCCTCAGAAGATGTGAGATGTTCTGGAGGCTTGGGAAGATCATTCCTCCGCTGAGGAACAGTGAAAGTAAAGCTTCAAAAGATCCTGAGGATCAGATTTGAGACTCTAAAACATGATTGATGGAGAATCAAGTAAAGCTGAGCTGCTTCAGTCCAGTAAGTGTTCATCTGGAAATATGACTACAGTTATTCTGACGCTTACTTGATAAAAATCAGCCAAGATTTGACAACAGAAAGACACGAGAAGCTCCAGCTGAAGCTGGTCGTTTGTACAATTACACTAAAAAAACTTGAAACTATCAATCAGAGACAGAAGGCATGGAGTAGATTGTGAAGTTTTGATCATGCCTATAAATGTGTGCTTCAAATACGCTGCAGTAGCTTCATAAGGTTAATATTTTTCATCTCATCATTAATCAGTTGTAATTGGTTTCACAGGGGCAGTTCAGTATCATCCTCCTTAAAGCAAAACTTTAAATCTTAAACTTGAGCAGCTTGTAATGAAACTGCGTGTGTTTGGCACATTTGCATGTAAAGCGGACGTGAAGGGTGAGCAGCACATGGAGGGAATCATCAGGGCGGAGCTGATATATGCTGCGCTGTGATTTACTGTGTTCTTACAATGCATTAGCATGATAACCACCGCAGCGTAAATCTCACTCTGGTAATGCGAATGCGCAAATGCATTTGTGTGATTCATGGATGGCATCTCCACACGCAGGTCTGCAAATCATTAGCGCGCAGATGTCATATTTCTGCGGTGGAAATGACAGCTCTAATGCATCTCGGGGAAGGGCTGCAGTCGTGGAAGCAGGCAGTTTCTGTGGAGAACAAACGGATGCAGCTTGTTACTGCTGTAAGTGGCCACAGACTGCCACAGAAAGCTCAACCATTGGAGCTGCAGGGGGCTGAACATGGAGAAACTAATAGCATGAATTTGCACAGATGTACATGCTGCCCTTGCCATCTTTATGGCTTTGTAGAGTCGTGTTTGTTGCTTTAGGGGAAATCACAGCTAACAGGGAAGTTATATGGAAGATTATGGAACATCTTTATAACTTAAAGTTATAAATATTTGATACAAGTTCTCATAACGTAGAGACATAAAGCTCCCTTTCAGTTGGTCACTACGAGTCACATCGGTGACCGACGAATTGGGATCTCGCTTGGAATGACTCGAATCGTACTCCGGTACTCCAGCCGATATGAAGACGGGGTTTTACAGCCCCTACTTCATTGTACCCAAGAAAGGTGTTGGGTTATGACCGATCTTGGACCTGCGTGTGTTTTTTTTTTTTTTTTTTT
>NW_015506392.1:171784-181397 GCF_001515645.1 Sinocyclocheilus grahami
GGGTTATTGCCGGTCTTGGGCCTGCGTGTTTTTTTTTTTTTTTTTTTTTTTTAAAGAAAAAAACAAGATGACTGGAACAATTATTGACCCCAAAAATATATATTATAAAAGAAAATAATAATAATAAATACAAAACACTTGTGCCAACCAAAACAACTGTTTAAACAACAAACTGAAAGTCTTATTACAGGAGCAGTCACACCGTAGAGAAGAATGTAAAAATGAACTATCTTCCAGTATGCAGGGAGTGTACGTTTCCATATATCCAAGGAGAGAACCCCACATTTTATAAAAGTTCTTGGAGGAACACCTTAGTGAATATCAAATTTTTTCCAGTTTGATGAAGTGAAAAACGTCATTAATCCTTAAGGAGTGAGTAGGTGGAGCAGATGACTTCCAATGCAATAAAATCCGGCGTATGGCCAAGAGGGACACAAAAGCCACAAAATCTGCCTTGTACCCTGAACAGCGAACTGACAAAGGAAGTGTACCAAACAGTGCTGTTATAGACACAGGTTTAATTGCTGTCCCAACTACTTGAGACATTGTCTCAAATATTTCCTACCAATATCCATATAGAGTTGGGTAGAACCAAAACATATGTGCCAGGGTTGTAGGAGCCTGACGACAACAGTGTGCCCTGCCCGTTCAGGTTGCGAGCTCACTCTACTAGAAGTGTTGCATCCTCCTGGGCGCTGGCTCGGGGCGCCTCACTGATGGATATTTGTAGAGCTGCCGGTATCCTCCTATGTTCTCACCTCAAATGGTTAAAAGCACTGAGAGGCCCCGGCTTCGGGTCGGCTTGCTAAGACTGCTCCAGAGAGTCCATATCATAGACCCTGTTGAGCTCCTCCGTCCCCTCGGCAGACAGACGTGGCGGAGCGTCCGGCACCAGGCCCTCACTCGATGAATCCGTGAGAACCGGTAGAGGGCTGGGTTCCATATGTAGAGACCTAAGTGCATCCCATATGTGTAAAGTCCACGGTATAGCCTCAGAGCCCGTGTTTCCCCGGTAGACTTTCTGCTATTTTCCAAGAGGGTTACAATCACCTCTAATCTTCCATATGCACCTAAACGGTTGTCCACATGTGTAAGTGCTTCCGAAACCTCCTTCGCGAAGGATGGGCTTCCGCAACGTTCCTGTCCCAAGTGGTACGGGTACGTTTTCCCAGTGTTATCCAATCTTACTGAGTAGGTAGTGCCGTAGCAGCAGTAGCTGGTCTTCTTGTGGTAAACCCCGGCCAACGCCAAAAAGAAGGGGCACAGGAGGCTTCCACAGGACACTGGAAGGGGCAGTATCTGTGGCCCTTTGGTAGGGATCCCAGTTCATCCGACGTGACGTCGAGAGTGACCGACTGAAAGGGAACGTCAAGGAGGGAACAGAGACGTCCCATCCCGTTGCCACAGCTTCTGTAGCACCGCTGAGCGGCCGGGTCACCGACTCGGCTCCTCAGCGAAAACCTGAATATGCGCTGCACCAGCTGCCTACTTATAGTCAATCTGTGATCAGTGGCAGCTGAGTGCAATAATTGCATGCCAATGGGCATTGGCTCGTTTAGTTACACTCGAAGTAGATTGGTCTCTCTAAGTGAGATCCCAATTCGTCGGTCATCCAACGTGACGTCTCCGTTCCCTCCTTCAGAGGGTTACATACGTAGTCGAGACATTTTTTCAAACAGGTCCAGATTTGAACAGGTAAGGATTATGTATCCGGACCAGGTCCAGACCCTTCCTGTATCTGCAAATGAAGCAGCTCATCCGGCCCAGATCCGATTCAGACCGGTTCATGGAGTAGTTCATCTGGCCCGGATCTAACCTGGACCCGTTCATAAAGTGGGTCATACCTTTAAAATGGGTTTTCTGGCTAAAACTAGCAATATAAATATCTAAAATAGAGCTGACCAACATATAAACTAGATTGCACAACAAAAGCTTAATATTCCATATATTTTCATTTATTAATATTAATAAAACATAAAATCATTCAAAACTTGAAAAAATCTAAACTGGTCATTTTAAGCCAGTAACAATGAAACACGCTATAAAAAAGTAGGTAATTACAGTCTGTAAATATATTGAATAGATTTGACTGAAAAATAAAATGCAACCATAAACTGTACCAAAAACATTGTTTTATTTAATGAAAAACTTTATGAAAATCTGTATGAATGAACTTCTGATTAATTCAGCTATATAAGCAATTCTACAGTAGACAAAAGTTTCATTATTCACTTTGAGTCAGCTTGATGTTGATTTAATTCAGTTCAATATGAGTGAAAATGTGATGTCATCATTCAACTTAATTCAACTAAGAACTCAACTAAGCACGCCAGAGGTGAAAGTGGAACCCAAACTCCACCAGGTGACTGAAACTGAGAAAAAATCATCAGGCTGCATCATTAGTCAGATTATGGGCTGACGTCATTCAGAATATTTCATCCAGCTCCTCCTGTTTGAACATTGGGATGCATCATGCTGTTATTTGGTGGGAGAAGTTGCAGTCTGTCCAGCAGGGCTGCTGTTTATCCAGTAGTGGACTGGCTTAGCAGTGACTGTAAGCATGGTAAAACTGCATTGTGGTCCTAGCAGCTCCTAGCTTGACACATTCATTGCTGGCCATAGGGATCTGTGCAGAGGGCTTGCCTAGTTGTCGTGGTCTTTGCTGAAGATCTGTGCCAATGGCTGTTGAGTCATGATGTTCAATTGTCGAGGTCTTTGCTGACATTCAGTGCTGCGTTGTGGTCATCTTAGTGCAGGTCCACCATCTGGTCTGGTTATGGACCAGATCTGGGCTGACTATAGATGCTTTTTTACTGTCGGGCCAGTGCAAGCTAGGGCTAAGAATGAGCCGGGCAGGGGCAATATCCTCGATATTTGAAGCTGATGTTAGCTGATAGCTTTATATGAAAACATGGGAAATAATCAGCGGTGCCGACCGTCTCCTAACTCAGATAAACTCCAGTGGGCCGAAAATCCCTGGCCGTTGGCCCCGAGCAAGTAGCATAGTGTTGGTATTGTATTACCAGCAGATTTTGCTGACTCCAGAAATATCAGTAATCTGTAGTTAAAATATAATGAGTTGCCTCATCTAAAGAGCTCTAAAGAGGGCACTAATGTTCATTTAAGGAGAAACACATCCTGTCAGGTATAGATGCGCTAGCTAAACTAAAGGGAATAATAGTGAAACAAGTGTTTGTCTTTGTAACCTTTAGTTAAAATATGAAAACTGTGCACTGCCCTGTTTTTACAGATGTTCTTAGAGTGTGGGCAACATGAAAATATTTGCTGGTGCATATACATGGTTTACAGAGTGACATGTTAAAAGATTTTCCAAACACAGAGCAACTGTTAATTCTCAAATACTTTTATTCAATTAATATAAATCAAACATAGGTTATATGTAATTTCATTTTTGCATTCTAGAATTGAAATAATAATCAATTACAAAAGTAAATCATTTTGATTTCATTTTCTTTCCTGATAGTTTGCAAAAGGAGATTCTTCCATATTGATTCCCACATCTAAAAGAACATATAAGATGGATTCCAAAGAGATAAAGAAATCAATCAGAAAATGTTGCATCGCAGTAATGTTGTTTAAATACATTTTATCTAACACAGAAATAGACAGAAAGTGGTCTCACCTGTATCCTGTGGCTGGCTGCAAAAGAGATCATAAATCTATTACCTTGAATTTCTCATATTAAATAATTCAGTTATGTTGTTATTAAGAATATGACTTCCTAACTTCTCTTCTGCCAAAAATAATGAATTCCAGAGTTCATGAAATATGATATTTATAAAATTGATTGTATGATGCTATTATTATAACATTGAATAAATAATAAGATAATATAAAGTAAAACATTAAATGGAGAAATATTGCAGCATACCTTTCTGGCATGGGTCCTGCTGAAAACTGCACAGAGGATGAGATGTTCATTTAATACTTTTTCAGAAATCAATTGCATATATCATTTATAAAAGTAACACAACTTTTATTTGCATACCCCCAGCACTCTCAGTGCAAAATGCAGACAGTTATTTGTAAAGAGATGATAGTCTTGACTATCGTCCATTGCCTCAGAAATTCTCTCAGAGAGATTTGTGGGGGGGCCATTCTTTAAACGAAAAACATGGAAAAGCTGGCTTGAGATGAAGTTTTTCACACTTATTTTGTCCACAAGCCCCTGTTTGTGTGACGATAATTGACAACTTGAGTAGCTAGAACTTGATGGATGTGATTTTTGTGTTGGAACGGCTGAAAACACAAAGGAAAAATGTTTACCGTTATTGTGGCTCAATAAATAAAGAAATAAATAAATACACAGTTTGCGTCAATCTTTTTTAGTTATAAATTCCAAAGAATTTATGCTCAACCAACAAACTACACTGAGTAAGAGGATCTTAATAATTTCTGGCATAAACACAATTTTAATACTCTTGTTGGTCCAACTAATTGAGCTGTGGCCCTGAAACCAATTAATAAAATAATATCAACAGCTAGCATAGCACAGACTAAACATAACTTATTTAGCACGGAAATTTAATGAACAAGTAAGATATTATTCATCACTAATATTAGCACAGTCATTGCTCATAGAGTGTTTACCTACATGTATCCACCTGCAACCCAACATGAGCACTAATCTGCAGCTCAGTGGTAACCACAAAACTTATGCAAAGCATGCTGGGAACTAAAAAAAAACCACTGCCTAGTTTGCAAAGTTAAAGACGACTTTGTTTTGAAACGGTTTTATGTAAAAGTACAGTACCAGTCAAAGGTTTGGACACACTTGGCTAAATGTATATTTCTCATGTTCTCTAACTGTTTTTGAAGACAAAAGTATTTGTTAAATAGATGATTTAGATGGACAATGAAGTAAAAGTGTCTAGCAAACACAACATAAATCCCTTCTCTACTGTTTAAAAATGTAAACTATTTTTTTAAGAAGCTCAAACATAGGACCGTTTTCATATAGGACATCTTAAAACTTACCCAGACTTCCATTTCTTTTTTAAAGACATTACTATTATTCTAAAATGTGACCCAAAAGGTCAAAATGTGACAATGTGCATTTAGTAATAAATGAGCTGCAACCCACCTGTAGATGTGAACTGAATGACTTCATTTTGTCCACAGTAAATTCCAGCATGGAAAATCTTTTTACCAAGGGCAAGTATATTCCTCAGAATAAGGTCTCCACTCTTCAGCCTTTTGATGTTAAAATGATCACTTGAATATTTTACATGTTCGAATTCATCACTGGTGCGAGCTATAGCCAACTTCATGACAGTGAAGTCCATTGTTGTCCTAAAAAAAATGACATAAAAGGGGGGTGGGTGTAATATGAGTTACATCCTGTAACAATCTTCAGTTCCTATTTATAACCTCTAGCAGTGACAGAAAAAAGAAAAAGCTTTTTATTACAACCTTTCTCAGTAATTTGCATTTTTTTTTTTACATTTTTATCTTAAAGATTTGGAGACCAAAGAAAAATGTAAAAAATACCAAAAAAAATAAGCAAGCCATGAAGTTTCATATCAATGTTAACTGCATAATTATGTTATGTAAATTGTGACCAATTAACTTTTTTATTATTTTATATTCATTTGGAAAAAAGGAATCATAATCCAAACATACTTTATAATAATAACAACAACAGCTTTTCTGCAAAAACCAATTTCTGCAAAGATCTTGAATAGTGTGACAACTTATTTTATCTCCTTAATGGAAGTATGAGTGGTTGTGGATAAATTGTGATATTACAATAAGAATATCAGAAAAATCTAAATTAAAGATTAACATGTAAGTAGTATATCTACTGTCTCTTGCAACACCTACACATTTCCTTTAAGCCACATCCTGTATTCTGTCTCTGCGACAAAAGGGGACAGAGACAACCTGAACGAGAAGCACAGTTGGTACAAACAAAGGTTGAAGCGAGACACACACTCAAAAATAGGTTTTTCACCTGACATGGAACATTAATATATTGTTTATTTCGGAGCATTATACAGTATTTGTCAAAAATATATTCAAATAGAAAATTGTTGTTTCATTTGAATAATATTTCACGATATTACTGTTTAACTGTAGGCCTATTTTTGAACAAATAAATGCAGCCTTGTTGAGCAGAAGAGACTTCATTAAAAACATGTAAAAAGCATAACATTTCTAAACTTTTTACAAGTACTGTGGCATCAATTCAGATTTAACTTGTTTCAATAAACAAGCTCACACTTTCCACCAACAAGCTTACAAAATGAAGTTCTATCATGTCAAATGTCTGCAAGAGGTTCTGGCTGGTATTTAGTATGTGAATCGAGCCTTTGCTCATGTGAGGATTTCAGAACCTGCTTTCCAATAGCAGTATCAGAATCATAGAGAAGTGACTCCTTTGCCAGTTCTCAAACACACATTAGTGTCATTAATAGGAGACTGAAATTCAAAGTGATCACAGTTCAGGTTTTCAATGGAAAAAAATGCAGTTAAATGCCACAGAAACAATTAAACAAAGTTTAAGTTTGCAAGAAAATGGGTTTAGGATGATAACAGTAATGCAAAAAATGGTTAGATTAGATAGATTGGTTAAAACCTTTTGAAAAAACTCATGTGGTGGTACCATGGTACAGCGATGTATGATACTATATCATTCTATTGGTACCAGGGCTCTGAATCGATTCAAGGAACAAAAACTGGAAACGAATGAAATTTTGACAGGAACAGAACTAGAAATCATAAAAAAAACAAATTTTATAGTTGCGAACAGAATCGAACATTTGAATTGGCCATTAACCGGCTAATAACGTTACTTTATCGTTCCATTTAATATTTGAAATTTGCTGTCAACCAATCAGGAATTTAAGTAGTACAGCATGCAAATGTGACACTGACACATCCAGCCAGTGAAATGCCCGCGCTCAGCTGTGAACTCATCATAGGTAAGTCGCAATGGCAATGCACTATCCGAGGATAGTGTAGGATGGATTCAACAGATCACACGCACCTGCAGCGCTTCTGTGAATGGAGAAAACAGAATAAAACACTCTCGGTTACTCACGTAACCTTGGTTACCTGAGATGAGGGAACGAGGCATTGCATTACTATGCTTATGGGGGAACCCTTCCTCCAAATACTACTGAAGCCTTATTGAATCACTCCAGTGAAACTGGCCAATGGCGTTCAAGCTCGCGAAATATGAGGGGCTTCCCACTCTATATAAGGCAGCGCTTGTATGTCATTTATTCAGAATCTTGACTGAAGCAACTTGGCATTCTAAGATCCTGAGCTAGGAGACACGGCAGTAAGTACAATGTCTCGTTCACTCATCTCAGGGAACCAAGGTTACGTGAGTAACCGAGAGTGCTCCCTTTCGATTCGTTCACTTCGACATTGCATTACTATGCTTATGGGGAACGTATAAAATCATACGGTGTTACAGCGATAGATCCTGGCTCGACTAAGTATGTCAAGTTTCACATATGAAACCGTAATGAGAGTGGCAATGATATTGGCGCTCTTAGTAAACACAGTTCAGTCTACAGGACCTAGTCGAAACCATGTAAAAGTCAAAGGGGGCATGGCGACTAGGCAATGCCGCGTCACACCAGGGGCAGAGTTAACGCTGGTAAAACAGAGAATATGAAATGGCACCAGTGCCATCACATATAGACCAGTTGAAGTTTGTTAATTTCAACAAAATTGTGTGTTGTGATGCAACGGTTAAACCAGTGCTCAAATAAGTAGAGTATGATGGTGATCAAGTCCTAAAAGACGTGACGAATCATACCATAACAATGTTACAACCTGGTCGAAACCACTTAGGCATGCAACTCAGATCATAACTGAGGCTGAGAAGGCAGGTGCGCCACTCACACTGACAGCACATGTGAGGCAAGCGACGATACATCTAGGTTATAAAACCTTGCGAAAGTGTTGGGTGATGACCAGCCTGCCGCCATGCAAATGTCCTGAATAGATATTGTGATGAGCTGATAAGAGCAGCATTGGAATGGTGGCGCGTCAGTACAGGGGTGTATATGACCTGGTCGAAACCACTTAGGCATGCAGCTCAGCTCATAACTGAGGCTGAGAAGGTGGGTGTGCCGCTCGCACTGACAGCACATGTGAAGCAAGCAACGACACTAGGTTATAAAACCACGCAAAAGTGTTGGGTGACGGCCAGCCTGCCGCCATGCAAATGTCCTGAATAGATATGCCATTTGCCCACGCCCATGAGGACGCGAGCCTGCGGGTGGAGTGGGCACAAACCCCTGTAGGACATTCCACGCCCTTAGAGCTATAAATCAAAGCAATTGTGTCGGCGATCCAGTGTGACAGCCGACATTCAGTGTGAGGTACCACTCTTCCAGATGGCTTCTGGCCTGCTCGGCAAGAGGCGCCTACTCCAAACCAAGCTCATCAACCGCGCAACATCACTATGATGGAGGTCCCCCGCGTCGCTGCCGTGGGGAGCAGTGTAATCCAACGGGCTGTTGGACCACTCCTCCCTCGCAGACGCTGCCACCGAAATGGCATCATCTTCATCCTCAGCGTTCTCCATGGCACCGAAAGACATCACATCTTGCGCACTGGGGGAGGGACGGAGATCAGTGGTCATGAAGCGCACTGGAAGGGAACCTGCACCAAGGGGTGAGGAGCATGTGGGCACTGAGCCGGAGCGAGCTTGTCACATGACCCGGACAGATCCACATCGGAAGCTCAAAAGTCTTTGGCTCAAAAGAGGCTGCAGAGGCAAAGCGCGGCAGAGCTCGTTAGGCGAGTTCATCACCTTGGACGATGGCCACATGGAGTCTGAGAGTTTCTTCTCCTGTTATTATTGTTTGCCACATGTATAGTTTAGCTCTCTCTGTCGGCGACGAGGGATTCACATGTGATAAATGCAGGGAAATAGTTAGGCTGACAAATAAGATTTCAGAATTAGAGAAACACATCCAAACTTTAATTGAGGACAGTAAGAATGTGAGGGCTCTAGATACGGCTTTGGATGCGACTAGCTCAGGGAGCCCTGTACATTGTTCGATTATGGTTATAATGCCTCCGCTGCAGGGCAACTGCGTGACTGTGAGGTGGCATAGTCGCGGGTCAAAACACCGCTCTTCCGTTCCGATCAAAACATCAAACAGGTTCTCCCCACTCAGTGATGCACCCGCTGAGAAATCTGATCAAAGTGCTCTAGTTATTGGCGATTCTATTGTAGAGACACCAGCCCCCATAGTTCAGTATTTACCGGGAGCCAGAGCGCCTGACATCATGGCAAATTTAAAAGTGCTGGCTAATGCTAAACGTAAATTCAGTAAGATTGTTATTCACGCCGGCGCTAATGATGTTCGACTTCGCCAGTCGGAGATCACTAAAAATAACATTAAGGTGTGTGAACTTGCAAGTATGATGTCAGACACTGTAATATGCTCTGGTCCCCTCCCTGCTTACCGTGGTGATGAGATACATAGCAGACTGTCATCACTCAATAGCTGTGGTGCCCGCAAAATAACATAGGTTTCATAGACAATTGGGTGAGTTTTTGGGGCAGACCTGACCTGTTGAAAAGAGATGGTCTTCATCCCTCCTGGGGTGGTGCCGCTCTTCT
>NW_015506392.1:181460-183386 GCF_001515645.1 Sinocyclocheilus grahami
TGGCAAATTTAAAAGTGCTGGCTAATGCTAAACGTAAATTCAGTAAGATTGTTATTCACGCCGGCGCTAATGATGTTCGACTTCGCCAGTCGGAGATCACTAAAAATAACATTAAGGTGTGTGAACTTGCAAGTATGATGTCAGACACTGTAATATGCTCTGGTCCCCTCCCTGCTTACCGTGGTGATGAGATACATAGCAGACTGTCATCACTCAATAGCTGTGGTGCCCGCAAAATAACATAGGTTTCATAGACAATTGGGTGAGTTTTTGGGGCAGACCTGACCTGTTGAAAAGAGATGGTCTTCATCCCTCCTGGGGTGGTGCCGCTCTTCTATCAAGAAATATGTCACATAGTCTTAAGAGTGTGTACTTGACTAACTGGGGCCCAGGTCTGGAACCAGACAGACTGGCTAAACCGACCGTCTGCTAGCTGCCTCACGTAACAGAAATCAGTTAATTCTCAGCACATAGTGACTCTTTCACCTAGATATCACACTATAGAGTGTTTGTTCCCCGAACTAGAAAATACAAAAAACGTCCAAACCAATTTAAGAGTAACAATTTAGTTGATGTTCAACAAATAAAAACAGATAATACGGATAAACAAATGATAAAGCTTGGTTTATTCTTGAATATCAGGTCCCTTTCTACGAAAGCACTTTTTGTAAATGATATGATCACTGATCATAACCTGGATGTGCTCTGTTTGAGAGAAACCTGGCTAAAACCTGATGATTACATTGTTTTAAACGAGTCTACCCCCCAAGCTTGCTGTTATAAACATGAGCCACATCCAAAAAGGTAAAGGGGGAGGTGTTGCTACAATTTATAACAATATTTTCAGTATTTCTCAGAGGACAGGCTTCAAGTATAACTCGTTTGAAGTAATGGTGCTTTATATAACATTATCCAGAGAAACAAGTGTTAATGATAAATCCCCTGCACTGTAAAAAAATCAGAAGTTGAGCAAACTTAAAATTTTAAGGCAACCAGCTTCAGCAGATTTTTGAGTTTACTCAACTTAAAGGTAAATTAGTTGTACAAACTTTTGTGCATGTTTAATCAACATAATATATTAAGTTAAGCAAACTTTTAGTTAAACTTACAATTTTGTGTTTAGTTGACTAGAAATATGGAGTTTTTATAAAAAACTTGATAGTTGAAGTCGCTGTAAAAAAATCAGAAGTTGAGCAAACTTAAAAGTTTCAGGCAACCAGCTTTTTGAGTTCTCTCAACTTTTGATTTTTTACAGTGCAGCTTCAGGACTTAAGATTTTACTCAACCTGAGTTTTAAGTTCAGCACAGAACTGTCAATCCAATATGAGTGAATTAATTTATTAAATGCTACTCAGTACAACATTGGTCCTCAAAACAACAATCTTTAAATGGGCACAACCACAACCTTTTTATTGCATCAATATGATTTCTTTGTAGAACAGCAAATTTAAATCACAAAACAAATCAACTCATTTCATTTACAACATCTCTAACAAATAAAGCTGGAATAAATGCCTGTTCAAGAGCTTATTTGTCAGCTTAGAGTTGCAAAAGTAAAAACTTCTACATAATTTATTAAATGGGGAAAGCTTCAAGTAAAAACTAATACAAAATTCAAGTCCAAAATAATGTGCAACAATAACAACAGGTCCAGTCAAAAATTTATTGGCCAAAGACTTTCATATCTGTCCTTCATATCTATCACAAGCAATATAAAATTCATTGCAATGGCGGTTAAAAGTGCATGCGTAGCAACAAAGAGGCCAATTTCCTTTCAAGTATTAGGTAATCCACCGATTCTAGCTCAGATTCTGTTGCCTCATCAAGATAAGGCATAGAACTACTTTCCCCTTCAAGAGGGTACCTGTCAGTTTCACGAGGATGGCTGTCTCCAGGAAATAACTGGGCAGTTTGTGGCTCACGGTC
>NW_015506392.1:183429-184363 GCF_001515645.1 Sinocyclocheilus grahami
GATTCTGTTGCCTCATCAAGATAAGGCATAGAACTACTTTCCCCTTCAAGAGGGTACCTGTCAGTTTCATGAGGATGGCCGTCTCCAGGAAATAACTGGGCAGTTTGTGGCTCACCTTGCCTTGGTTCTGCATTTTGAATAACGATATTTGCTCTAAAGTCTGTAATGGAAAAGCTGCAATGTTTCCGACTTCTGTGACCACTGAATGATGAAATCAGATTTGTTTTAAAATCACACTGGCTAAAAGGGCACCTTACAAGTTTAATGATTTTATAAATGGCTCCTAATATGTTTGAAGTAATCAGGTTTTTTACAAATTTCCTTAAAGTCACACAATTCACAATTAAATGTTCAGTGACTCTCACGTGAAGATAAGCCCCTGTGTGAAATTGAAAGGTGAGACTTCAACGCTCCAGTGGTTTTAAAGAAGCAGATGCAATCGGTGTAGAGGCAGGGTAGTTGGCGTTTTTTTCCCTGGTAGTGGCGCAATCGGTAATGTTTCAAAAGGACCTCCTGAGCAGGGTGTTCAAATTTGCATATCTTGCGGGGTTCTCGTGGCACTTCTGGAGGGCAGCCTATAGATGGAACTCTGAGTAGTCATCCATCTCACCTATGGCTATCACGCTGGTGTGGCTAGCCGTGAACTTGTAGCTGAGGGAGCAGACATCCATTCAGCGGGAGCTCGACCTACAGCACGTTCCATTGGTGGAACAGCTAGCAGTTATCAGCTTCGGGAGCAACACGCCCAGTTCTCACTGAGAAGGGGACTCGACTCGCAGCACGTTCCAACTAGCGGAACCAGCTAGTAACAATTTCGGCGTGGGAACACACGCCTGGTCCTCAGACGCCCAGGGGGCTTGACCCTTACTAATGCCGGGTTTTACCCGGCTGGCAGTAGCTCATTCTAGCTGGGGGAGCCCAACCCACCTCTCAC
>NW_015506392.1:184382-210300 GCF_001515645.1 Sinocyclocheilus grahami
CAATGCACGCAGATTGCCTCCTCGAAGACATCGCGTGCGTGCT
The DNA here is from genome assembly GCF_001515645.1 of Sinocyclocheilus grahami. Taxonomy (NCBI): domain Eukaryota; kingdom Metazoa; phylum Chordata; class Actinopteri; order Cypriniformes; family Cyprinidae; genus Sinocyclocheilus; species Sinocyclocheilus grahami. Next base: position 184,426 of record NW_015506392.1, read on the forward strand.
CCTCGCCCAAACAAACAACGCATAGATTGTGTGAATCATCGGGTGTCAGAAACCGCTGACACAGATGTACACACTTTCTAAATGCTCCGTTAGTGCTCGCCATAGTAGGAAAAGAAAAGGCTCTTACTTTGCTTTTGGAATGCACGCTTCAAACAGAACGGTCAGTGAAGACGAAGAAAGTGATGATGTGCGCTACCGGCGCCTATTTTGTACTAGTTGCGATGGTAGTGACGTCATGGCTGTCGCCGGCCAAACAAGTTGGTGTTTTTTCAATGTAGGCTTCAGACACGGGTCACGACGAGGCGTTCCCCATAGCGACCCCTAGAGAATGCAGTTCGAAGTTCCACGAAAGGGAACAAATATTATCCAAAACTTTATGAGTTTACGCAAGCGCCGGAAGTGATCGCTCGCGCGTATACGTCACTCATTGTTTACACAGTGCACAGTCATTGTAGGTACGACGGCTAATCAAAATGGTACTTACTTGCGCTTATCCGGATTGTTCAAACCGACTTCTGAGCCTGCTCGCCTGAAGTTATTGTCGATTGCTCTTCGGCTGGATATCAACTCACTGTGGCGAGTCGGCTGCCTCCCCCTAATTATCAGCATCACCCCGTCCCTTAATCGCCGCCCTTCGCCATGCTCCCGACATGAGTGGGTGCGTGAGAGAGAGGAGAGGTGCTGAAATAGCCAGGGCTGGCGGCGTGTGATGGGGCACACCTGAACCAAATGGAGCCTCATCGCCGCCGCCGCAGTTTAAATGTCAAGCGCGCCTCACCTCGGGAGACCGGTCTCTTCCCCGTGCATCAACGCTGGTGTCCTCGTGGGTCCAGGAGGGGTGCGTAGAGGGACTCCCGTGCCGCCAGAGTCGTGAGCTGCCGGACCCGCAGTCCAGACGAGAACCGCACCCGTTACACGGCCGTCGGGCAAGGATGCTGGGCCGTCTAGTCCCTTCAAGCACCGTGAGCAGAGAGAAGGACGAAGCCGCTGAAAGAAGCCGCCGCCCCATCACGCCCCGGACCAGAGAGGGGAGCGCGTGCAGCCGCCGGACTCCGCCCCTTACCTGGACCCTCCCTTCCTGACCACTGCCCTTCCCTGCACGAACCCCGCAGCACGACGAGGACACCAGATCCCCTGTTTATTTTGGACACTTTGTTTATTTTCTGTTAATAAACGGTGTCTGTCGTTTACTCCTCCCGCGACAACACGCCCATTAACGTAAACTACGCCAGAGCGCGTACACACCTCACGCACCGGAAGCCGTGCGTGCGCACAAAGACAGTTGGACATAGTGGTGTATTAGAGGTAAAAAATGATATAAATACTGTTCGGTTTCTGGCACAAACCGATCGTTTCGTGTCTTAGGGCATCCGCCAGAGTCGTGAGCTGCCGGACCCGCAGTCCAGACGAGAACCGCACCCGTTACACGGCCGTCGGGCAAGGATGCTGGGCCGTCTAGTCCCTTCAAGCACCGTGAGCAGAGAGAAGGACGAAGCCGCTGAAAGAAGCCGCCGCCCCATCACGCCCCGGACCAGAGAGGGGAGCGCGTGCAGCCGCCGGACTCCGCCCCTTACCTGGACCCTCCCTTCCTGACCACTGCCCTTCCCTGCACGAACCCCGCAGCACGACGAGGACACCAGATCCCCTGTTTATTTTGGACACTTAATTCCCTTTTTTCTGGACACTTTGTTTATTTGCTGTTAATAAACGGTATCTGTCGTTTGCTCCTCCCGCGACAACACACCCATTAACGTAAACTACGCCAGAGCGCGTACACATCTCACGCACCGGAAGCCGTGTGCGCGCACAAAGCAGTTGGACATAGTGATGTATTAGAGGTAAAATATGATATAAATACTGTTCGGTTTCTCGCACAAACCGATCGTTTCGTGTCTTAGGACATCAATGTGTCGTCACGAGCCGCAGGGTTTAATTTGGATTTGTCTGTGCATGTTTTTTTTACACTCGTAGACTTTGTTACCATTGCCATGCATTATACGACTGATGGACTCCAACAGTTGGACTTAAAAATCATCAAATGTGTTCTTCTGAAGAAACAAAGTCACCTACATCTTGGATGGCCTGGGGGTAAGCAGATAAACATAAAATTTTTCATTTTTGGGTGAACTATCCCTTTAAGGCAGCTCGAAGACGAAGCAGAAGTTGAACGGACCAACTTGGAGCCACCTAACGTTAAGCAGTTGTACAGAAGCACATATTGTGAACAAATACCATTCAAATCTTATTGTAAATTATTATCACAGCCTGCATAGAACAGCACCTACCGGAGCGATTACACGGTCGGTCAGAAAAAAAATTGCCGCCGTCTTACCTGAGGCAACTCAACTTGCCGCCACCTATGCTGTACAGAAACGCATATTGTGAACAAATTTCACTTAAATCATATCGTGAATTGATACACATAGAACGACACTTACGGAGCGACCACAATGACGGAATAAACGGACGCCGCTTGAGGTAACTCGAAAAAGAAGTGGGAGAAATGAAAATGGCGTTGTATATAAAAAAGTGATCGAACTGCGCATGCTCATTAGCCTTTGTGGGCAATACTTATAACAAACGTAAAGCTGTTAGTTGTTCCAACTTTAAATATTAATTTGGTCAAACAAATTGGTCTAAATTTCTATTTTACTTACTTTTATGTTATCTCAACTTTTTAAATGTTAAATAGTTGAATAAACTTTAAAAACTGAGTTTGTAATATAAAATGTAAGTTGGATTTTTTACAGTGTGTGATGTTTGTACTGGCTACTCTATACAGGCCACCAGGGCACCATACAGACTTTATTAAAGAATTTGCTGATTTTATATCCGAGTTAGTGCTCGCTGCAGATAAAGTTTTAATTGTTGGTGATTTTAATATCCATGTTGATAATAAAAAAGATGCACTGGGATCAGCATTCATAGACATTCTGAACTCTAATTGGGTTAGACAACACGTGTCAGGACCGGGATAGAAGTATGGAATAATTTCAACACCATCGACATCAATTCCATGTGACAGTATTAAATCTAGAGTATGATTTCGACAATGAGTAATTTCTTATTAATTTCTTCTTGTCACAGAATGAGGCAGAAAATATGTTACTTTAAAAAGAATACATCGATTAGCAATAGATTATAAATTAGGGTGACCATACATCCTCTTTTCCCCGGACATGTCTTCTTTTTGGACCTACAAAAATGCGTTTGTCGCCTGCTCCCGCAGCATGTGTTTCGCTCCCACGATTTTCGTGTCCACTCCTTTAAACATTCTAATATTGTATATAATTTTGGTGCATTAGGGAGCCGCTCTCAGTATGCTTAGTACTTAAATATTTTTGAATGAGCATTGGCGCTGTTTACTTTCACTTTCGATTTCCCAATCACACGCACTCTCTAAAGGGAGCACATCTTACAAGATCAGATATTTGTCAATGAGTTCAGGGTCTGTTGAGCAGCAAATACTCAAGCATTGTCTTGTGAGTCATCCCTCCTTATTCTCGACATGCGATCAGTCAAAGCTGACTCCGGTAGCTCTTGTTGGATGCAGGGTTGCCAATTTCGTGTTTTTTCCACAGAATTGGGCTACTTTTAAACTCTTGCCATGGGTTGATTTTCCCAAGTGGGTTAAAGGTTTGAAATATTGCATAAATTACATTTAACTGAAATGCTTGTATTGAAACATTTTGCATTTTACCTATGATAAAACTTCATGGACTTATATATTGTTCCCTCCTGGTGGAATGACCTGCCCAGCTCAATCCAAGCAGCTGAGTCCTTAATATTGTCAAGAAACGGCTGAAAACATCTTCATTTGACCCTCTAACAGTTGCACTCTCTATTCTATTTCTATTCTAACTCGCTGTTTACTTTCACTTTCGATTTCGCGATCACACGCATTCTTTGTAAAGGGAGCACATCTTACAAGATCAGAAATTTGACAATGAGCTCAGGATCTGTTGAGCAGCAAATACTCAAGCATGGTCTTGTCAGTCATCTGTCCTTATTCTTGACCTGTGATCAGTCAAATCTGACTCCTGCAGCTCTTGTTGGATGCAGGGTTGCCAAGTCCGCATTTTTTCCACAGAATTGGGCTACTTTTAAACTGTTGCCATGGGTTGATTTTCCCAAGTGGGTCAAAGGTTTGAAATATTGCATAAATTACATTTGACTGAAATGCTTGTATTGAAACATTTTGCAGAAAAAAGAGCCTCTAACACTAGCATTCTCTATTCTTTCCACTTAATTTCTTTTTATTTATTATAAATAATGACCTTCTAACACTAACATTATCTGTTCTTTTTCTGTTCTATTGAATTGTTTTATTTTTATTTAAAAATGTCCCTCTAACACTGGCATTCCATATTCTTTTTCTATTCTTTCTACTTGTTTTCTTTCTATTTATTATAAAAACAAAATAAGCAAACAAACAAAAAAAACCTTGCTACGTATACTGTTAGGCGAATCCCCACCCACAAACTCTGCCCCCTACTGTCCTTTTTTTGGAAAACTAAAATATGGTCACCCTATTATAAATATACTTAATTATTATGAAAATACCAGATATGGCTTAAATAACACAGATAAACTATATTGTCGCAGTCGAGTGTTTGTCTTTGTTTTATCATTCAAAACGTTTATATGTTCTGTTTATTCAGTTACAGATATAGCCCTAGGACTGTTCTTGTGTCTTGCCCACCATATACCTGTCTGCCTCTGTTTGACCCTGCCTGCTTCATGACCACGTCTCTGTCTTCTCCACAAAGCCTTGCAGATGGATCCGCACGTCTCACGTCTCGTCAGCTCTGTAACAATAGCGATGCCTTTGTCCATATAACGGATTTCCTGGAGGGTCATTACTTCTGTGACTGGATATGTGGATTTTCTGTGTGAGGGCACCCTCTGGCCTCCAGTATGAATGAAACAGACATCATGTGTTTATAGTGCTGATGGCCAATCCATAATTTTTTGGGGGGAATTTTTATTTATCTATTTATTTTTTAATAAACCGTTTAGGCACCAGAACCGTTTTAAAAGTATCGATTTGGCACCGGTATCGAAAAAAACCCAAACGATACCCAACCTTACTCCCGAGCCATATTTGAGGTGTAACAGACACGAGCCTATTAATAAGAAGGTTGTGCACAGTTTTCTTCCTTACCACTAGGGGTGCTAGTGTATTTTAGGTTTCCTTAAGTAAAGCCATGTGGGTAGAGGGAGTTAGCAATTGCACACAGCAGTAGCCAGCATGGTTCACCTGCTGAACACATTGTGCTGTGTCCTGGTTGGGAAATGTATCATTTCAAGCCCAGTCTAAAGTAAAGGTTACCACATCATGGTCCAGTTTGAATATGGACTTAAAGTTCTTTTCGACGTGGGATCATAGTGTGGACTATTTTTGACTGTTCCTGGTTAGGAAGAGTCTGGTGTTTGAAAGCTGTGGCGTGTTTTCATTACAAGAGGTTGGATTTTTCGTTTGCTATCAGTCAACTTCAGCCATGGACTGTTTTTGGACATTGATGTACTACAGATAAGACACACACATCAGCTTTCACATGACGAAATCCTACAATCTTACATTGCTTTGTTTTTGTTTTTGTACTTTTGTGTATTTAAATTTTTGGCTATTTGTAGCTGTATTAACCTGAACTGAATGTTTTCTGTTTTGTATTTAATAAATTGATTTGAAATCCCTTTGACTACTGTACATTTTGACAATACAGACATTAGTTATGTGGTGATTGCATACATTTCAGGTGTATAATAAATGTTTTAGTATACAAGTTATAGTAGCTGGAAAGTATTTGTTGTAGAATAATAGTGCGGGCCCACTGTTGGTATAGTGAGGGCTTCCTGGGAGCTAAGTGAGGGCTGCCCGTGCAGGGCCAGAGCTAAGGGGCCAACATTTTTCCAGTGAACAAATTCTCAGGGGTCCTGTGCTGGCAGCCCACTGGGGGCCCTAAGGCTAGCCCTAAGTGGGCCCATAAAGGGCCAGTGCAGGCTTGTTTGCAGGGACATAACACACTAACACATTTCTAATATTAAAATCCGTTAAATGATTTTTAGGCCCCATCCACACAGAGATGCGTTTAGCTGTATACGCATACATTTTGTATCGTATAGGTGTTTCGTCCACACGGATCCGGCGTTTTGAGAGAGTGAAACCGATATTTTTTTAAACCGGGTCCCAGAGTGGATACATTTGAAAACGCCGCCCTTGCGTTTTCATGTGGACAGCGAATCTGTATATTTTCTGAAACGATGACGTCATCAGCCCACGTCTCGCCCCTAGTCAGACACCGCTACATCACGTAACAGCAACAAAAACATGAACAAACACTGAACGATTGTCTTTTTATTAACTAACATTAACACAGATTAATAAATGTACTGTTCCATGTTCGTTTGTATACCGCGCACAAAGTTTATGCTCATAGTCCAAGTCTTCTTCTCCATTTTTAGTGTATCTCTGTGGCAGAATTACAGCACCACATACTGGTCTGGCATGTATACTACATCGTTTTGTGTCGGTTTTGTGGTTTCATGTGGACGCAGATATTTCTTGAGACGAGGGAAAACAAGATTGGATAGGGAAAGCTCTGGCTTCATGTGGATGTAGCCTTAGGCTGCAATAATTAGGACAACCGGAACCGGGAACACTTCCCATGACACCCAATGTACTTGCTACATCGTTAGAAGAATGGCATCTACGCTAATATTAGTCTGTTTCTTTCTTATTCCGTTGTCACCGTAGCCACCAGATCCAGTCTGTATCCAGATCAGATGGTCACTGCAGTCACCCGGATCCAGTCCGTAAGATGGTGGATCAGCGCCTAGAGAGGACTTCTACAGCCCTGAAAGTCAGCGGAGATCAGGACAACTAGATGAGCCACAAAGACATATCCCCAGTGAGGACCTTGTCTCCTAGACAGGAACCAGTTGAGTCCTCTGCAAAATGTGACATTGCTGCAGCCTGGAATTGAACTGCTGCTTTCGTCTGGTCAGAGGAGAACTGGCCCCCCGACAGAGCCTGGTTTCTCCCAAGGTTTTTTTTCTCCATTCTGTCACCGATGGAGTTTCGGTTCCTTGCCGCTGTCGCCTCTGGCTTGCTTAGTTGGGGACACTTAATTTCCAGCGATATCGTCGACTTGATTGCACAGACACTATTTAAACTGAACTGAGCTGGATGATGACATCACTGATTTCAATGATGAACTGCCTTTAACTGAAAATTGAGTGTTTACTATTATCATTTTGCATTATTGACACAATATTTTCCTAATTAATGCTGTACAGTTGCTTTGACCCATTGTCTCTGTATTGTTAAAAGCGCTATATAAATAAAGGTGACTTGACTTGACTTACCTTTCATTGCAAACTCTGCTCCTGATTGTATTGGCCTCCATCAAGAGTGGCCCACTGGATAGTGGATGCCATCACCCTGGCTTATCAGGCACAGGGTGTGCCCTCCTCGCTCAGGTTGCGAGCTCACTCTACTAGAAGTGTTGCATCCTCCTGGGCGCTGGCTCGTGGCGTCTCGCTGACAGATATTGTAGAGCTGCGGGCTGGGTGACCCCTAACATGTTTGCTAGATTTTATAGCCTTCGTGTGGAGCTGGTATCCACCTGTGTTCTCACCTCAAACGGGTAGAAGCACTGAGAGACCCCGGTTTAGTGTCATCTTGCTAAATCCGCTCCAGAGAGTCCGTACAGTAGGCCCTGTCTAGCTCCTCCGTCCCCTCGGCAGCCAGACGTGGCGGAGGCCCTCATTCGATGAATCCGTGAGAACCGGTAGAGGGCTGCATTCCATTTGTAGAGACCTAAGTGGATCCCATATGTGTATAGTCCACGGTATAGCCTCAGAGCCCATGTTTCCCCGGCAGACTTCTGCCATTTCCAAGAGGGTTACAATCACCTCTAATCTTCCATATGCACCTAAACGGTTGTTCATATGTGTAAGTGCTTCCGAAACCTCCTTCGGGAAGGATGGGGCTTCTACAACATTCCTGTTCCAAGTGGAACGTGTACGTTTTCCCAGTGTTATCCAATCTCACTGAGTGGGTAGTGCTGCGACAACTGGCCTTCTTGTTGCGAGCCCCGGCCTACATCAAAAAGGGGCACAGGCGGCTCGCACAGGACACTGGAAGGGGCAGCATCCATGGCGTTTTGGTCGGGATCCCAATACGTCGGTCACCGACGTGACTCGTAGTGACCGACTGAAAGGGAAAGTCTCAGTTACGTATGTAACCCTCGTTCCCTGAAGGAGGGAACGGAGACGTCACATCCCATCGCCATGGCTGCTGTACCACCAGCTGCTGTCACTAGCTTGGCTCCTCAGAGAAAACCTGGTATGCGTTGCACCTGCTGCCTAATTATACTTGCGCCGCGATCAGCAGCAGCTGGATTCAGTCATCGCATGCCAATGTGCATTGGCTCGTTTAGTTACACTCGAAGTGGATTGATCTCTCCAAGCGAGATCCCAATTCGTCGGTCACCGAAGTGCTGTCTCCGTTCCCTCCTTCAGGGAACGAGGGTTACATACGTAACTGAGACGTTCTTTGAACAACATTCTCAAAATGTCCTTATGATATACTTGATGAACACTCATGATGTTGAGAGAAAACGTTTAAGAATATTAAAAATAAACGTTCAAATAACATTAAATAAAGTTAGTAGAGCGTTGTAAGAAACACTTTTGTAACCTTAAAATAACATTATAATCGCAACTTTCTTAAAATATTAAGAATAAACATTCAAATAACTTTTTAAAAACACTTTAAATCATGTTCTAATCATGATAAGAAAGCTGGACATGTCAATGTTTTATAAACATTTCAAAACAATGTTCCCACAATGTTTTTATAACCTAAATTTGTTACTTGAGGAATGGCAGATTTAAACATAATCTGGATAAACATATCTTAATTTTTATTTTTCGTTCTTGGGTTCTTTGTTTTTTTTTTAAACGTTAAGATCTATTAAGGGACTTTAACAGGTCACTGCATAATTAAATTAAAGTTTTCTGGAATTTAGCTAATGTTAATATGCAACAACAACCTTATGAAAGTGCACTACCATTCAAAACAGCAAGATTTAATTGTTTTTAATGTTTTTGCTCACCAAGGCTGCATTTATTTAATCAAAAATACAGTATAAACAGTGAAATATTATTACGATTTAAAACAGCTGTTTTCTATGTGAATATCTGTTAAACTGTAATTTATTTCTGTGATCAAAGCTGTATTTTCAGCATCATTACACCGGCCTTCAGTGTCACATGATCTTCAGAAATCAGTATAATATGCTGATCTGCTGCTCGAGAAACATTTCTGATTATTATCAATGTTGAACACAGTTGTGCTGCCCAATATTTTTGTGGAAACCAGGATACATTTTATTTTTCAGGATTCACAAATTAATAGAAAGTTCAAAAGAACAGCAATTATTTGAAATAGAAATCTTTTGTAATATTAAAAAGGTCTTTACTGTCACTTTTGATCAATTGAATGCGTTCTTTCTGATTATTATTAATTTCCTTAAAAAAATCTTGCTGACCTAAAAATCAAGTGTGAATGTCTCATGAGTTGAATCACCTTCATTTCATGTCCTTCAGCATCAAACACAACTTTACAATTCCAGCATTGGGACAAAAGGTTAATTACAGTTGTATATCAATCGTCTTGTTATGATGAAAATCTCATCAGAGTTTTGGAGCTCATTAGAGAAATAACATGATTTTTGTTGCTCCTTTCAGATCGCATGCATTTATACAGTGACTATGGAAATCAACCCAATTTTCAGCCATTGTATTTATATTTGCATAAACATTGTTTCGATGTAATTAAGGATAACTTTTCTACAGTTCTAATTAGAAGCAGATCATTTTGCGATTTAGTTTTCCATTGATTAAAAGGCATGCGTCACTTTTTGTTTGTCCTTGATCCTTCAATAACCAGAAAATGAAAGTTTTGTAAGAAGTTGCTTTGTTTTTCCGGCTAAATTCTATAATTTAATTCAATACAGAATCTTGTCACACGGAATTTTCCATTTCTGCCTTCTAATCTGTTGCGCGGAGGTTTTTACCGAACGCTTCATATTTCAGCAGCTGATTTAAAACATTTTCCTCTGCATGTGCAGTTAGACTGGAATGAAATCAAGTTGCCAAACTCTTGCGGCCTGTTTTAAATGAATGACTAGTGTCATTAGATTCATTCACACAGTCGGTGATTTACAAGGTAATTATAGTCATCTGCCAAAATACGGATCATCTGCATAATCAAACATTAGGGTAATTATTATTGTGCACTTACTTAAAATGATGATTAAATAATGCTAAACATAATGCCACTAATCTCTACTAATGCTACTATAAACTTTCTCTCAGATTCACGCTGCGTCTGAAGCTCTTGGCAGAGCTGATCCTGATTCTGCAGGCCGTGACAAAGAGTCTCGAGGACAAATATATCGATCAGAAGTTACTCAGATGACTGAGTGTCCCTGCAGCTGATATATTTCCTTAATCTCAGAGCTCAGTCTGTTTTAGAATGATCTGCGATAAAAACTGATCTTCTGAGATAAGAGTTCATTGTACTATGAAACCTGCTGTAACTTCATAATCTACCCAGCGAACAGGGAACATTCTCAGAAAGTTCTGGCAAGGTTATGAAGAAAGGTTCTTTCATTAATATTAATAGAATTAATTTGGCTGTCTGGGGCCGGATTCATGAAAAACTTTCTTAATTTCTTAAAGGCATAGTACACCCAAAAATGAAAATTAGCCCATGATTTACTCACACTCAAGCCATTCTAGGTGTTTATGACTTTCTTCTTTCAGACAAATCCAATCCAGTTATATTAAAAATGGTCCTGGCTCTTGCAAGCTTTGAATGGGTGTTTTTTGTCATTAGTCCAAAAGAAGTCCAATAAAGCGCATCCATCCATCATAAAAAAGTGTCCCACACGGCTCCGGGGGGTGAATAAAGGCCTCCTGTAGTGAATCGATGTGTTTTTGTAAGAAAAAAATAAAATTTTAAAACGTCATCCGCCGGAATGAACGTGCATAAGACAGTTAGCTGAAGCTAGAGATTACAGTTTATAAAGTTTTAAATATGGATATTTTTCTTACAAAAACACACTTTTTTTTCAGAACGACCAACATTCAGAGTTTGTCTTGACAAAGCATGCTTTTCCTGTTTTTTAAAATGTCTTTTTTAATTCCACTTTTTTATATTCAAATTGCAATGCTGCATCCTCGACTGAAATTCAAATGAATTTCATGAATCATTGTGGCGTGTCAATTGAGAATCTAGGTCAACACTACTTCTTAAACAAGATAACGTACAATAATGAGAAAAATGACTATATAGATTGAATTTTGATTGATTTAAGATCAGTTTTAACACTCTGTTTTCTATTAAATTGATCATTCACTGCAAAAAAAAAAGGATTTTCTTACTCTGTATTTTTGTCGTTTTCCAATACAACTATTTAAATATTCTTGAATCAAAATACATTTAGCAAAAAAGTTAGAAAAAATTATCCAAATTAAGTGAATTTATGCTTAAAATAATCACAAATATCTCCGTGGTGTCAGATAATTAAACCTTATTCAAGGGAAAACAAATTTATTTTTGGCAGATTTTTTTTTAATTGTTTTCATTTTAAACTCACGTAATTTTGCTAATTTTTTTTTTTTTAGAAAACGAGACTTAATATCTTGCACCATTTTGCTTTTCAAGTCAAAGTATCTTGATTTAAGGATATCTTTTTTTACTAGAAAACAAGACAAACTTACTAAGATTTTTTTTTCATCTTTCACAATCTAACAGATCATTTTCTCTGATAAACTGAATGTGTATTTACTGTCTTTTAAACATAAGACTAGTTCGGTCTAATATAATCATGTCTGTTAATGTGTTAAATATACAGAAAGACTAATAAAATCTCATTTTTCTTCACAGGTTCTCTAGATGGATGGTCTCTGGTTCTGTAAACGTCGACAAACCCGTGATATAAGGTAATATCTGAAAGACCCTCTGCGTCTGCTCTCACGGTTGTCATGGTTTGTTTCCACTCTCTCAGAAAACAATCACATCTTTGTTGTTCTGCTCTGGAGAGGCTCCTTCAGTCGCGTGTCGCAGCATTCGCTGATTGCTCTCTTTTGCTGCTGTTACCTCAAATATAATATTCCGAGGCTCATTTGAATGGTCCTGCATCTGATATCACACAACATAATAAGCCGAAGATGAGATGGCCAGTCTGAGGACATGCAAATCGTCTCTTTATATTGGATTTGGCTGTATTAATATGAACACGCTGATTGTGAGTTTATTGGCCAATCGTGTTGCAGAATCACACAAGCTATTTTCATAAATCTATCCATCTGATGTCAAACTCTGCAGAATGTTCCTATTCCTTCCATTTATTTGTTTAATCCTTTTACTTTGGTCTTTGACGTCGACATTTGACGTCGATGTTGGCTTTTCTCATCAGTTCATGGCAGCCGCAAAGCATTCTTTGGGAAATATGATTCTGGAAATCATCGTGAGATAGTGCCAGGCGAAAGAGGTTTGGCTTTCCAGAAAAGAGCGAGTGATTCCAAAATACACAGTTTTTCAGAAAACTAAAAGCTGAACATGAGAAGGAATGAGTCTTTTCATGATTTTATAACGGCAGTTCTTTTAGGAATAAGTACTTACAGGAAAACCTCTCTAAAACACATATGTCAGGGATCTTTTTGTTACAGTGTTAAAAGACAAACATTTAGAGCATAAGGGCAAAACTAGATTGCTTGCTCAGTTTTTGAGTCAATTTGTGGATCATTTTGGCACTCAAAACTGAGGTGCATAAGGCCTACAATCAGTCAGTTCCAAGAAGAAATATAGAATCTGTGCAAATTAAAAGAAAACAAGCTGATAAAAAGACTGAATCCAAGATTTGTAATAATATAGCATAACGAGAGATGTATATTTTACGTAGGCTGATCATTTTTGACCAGGAAACACCACAAGTGTAACAGGGGAAAAAATCCCTAAAAAGTACAGAAGTTATAATTTTTGTTATTGTTTTACGCAGTGTGAGTAAGGTCAGTAAGTTGTAGTTCAGTGCAATAATATTAACTAGCTTTTCGGCGAGAAAAAATCATTTCAACACAACATGGTTCCAAGGTAAAAATTCTAATGTTTTTATTTAGTTGATTTAACCTTTTAAGTTGCAAACATTATTTTTATGAATTCTGTTGACATAATAATATTACATCAACTTAATATTGTGTGTAATTTTAACTGGAGTTTCTTTCTTTCTTTCTTTTTTTAATGAAAAGAAATTAAGCTGTTGCATTATTTTGACGTTGTTGCTATTGTTGAGCCAAATAATTAGTTTTTAGGGTGTTTTGAGACTTTTGCATGTTGCCAGGTGAACAAACACTGAATATTGGCTTGTTTGAAAGTTTTCGAAAAAAGAGATTGTAGCACATTTTTGAGATTTCAGACAATTTGGCGATTCTGAATTTTGCGCAACCCAAGCATCTGTGTCTGTTCGTGTCTGAGAATGTTATTAACATTTTCTGCAAGTTACATTTTGTATTCACACTGCAAAAAAATCTAGTTTACAAATATCTAAACATTCTTGAATCAAGATGCATTTATTTGAGAAGCAAAATAAATATATAGTTCAGTCATGAAACTCTAGATGGCGCATTCTGACGGGGTGTTAACGTAACTAATGATATTCAGAGAGTTAAACGACTTGGCACAAGCTGATTGGGTCATGCTGCATATGCAGCCAATGAGCTTACTGCCTTACATTTATATGGCTGGCTAGCATTCACTTGAGATTCCTGCAGCGCCATTTCAGAGTTCCTCTGAAACCCTCCACCTTCCCCAGCTCCACCTGTATAGATCTGCTATGGGGTTATTGTATATGCTATTTGTGCAGCAGCAGTATGTCTTAAATACTCATGGCACATCGCCATATGCATTGGCAGTAGCAAGTTCCTATACTTGCTTGCAGCAGCAGCAATAATCTACAACTATAGCAGTAACCAACAGCAGCAGCAATTCAGCAGCAGCGTAGCAGATCTGTTCCGCCAAGACCAAATATATTAACATTGTCATATCCATCACCATGCTAAAATGTTCCGAGAGTTGTCATGATTGAACTTAAGATATTAAGTTTTGTTTTCTGAAGAATCGATCAAAATTAAGCTAATTTATAAAAAAAAATCTGCCAATGAAAAATCTTGTTTTCCCTTTGAATTAATTAGATTTTTCTGACCCCATTGGCAGATATTTTTTCTTGTTTTAAGCATAAACTCACTTAATTGTGTGCATACATGTGCATTTTCTGAACTAAACTAATGTTTCGTGTGAAGCTTCTGAACTGAGCTACTCTTCTGTTGGCACGTTTCCACCGCTGAGCAGCGTCTGTGTGCCAGGTGAACAGAATGGGCTTGGGTGGGATTTGTCTCGATCTGCCAGCCGAAGAGAGAAGCAGAATGCTGCAGAAATCTGCTCTGATGATTAGTGCTCGTCTCACACAGGCTTCATTATCTACCTCTGCGTTTCAGATCACCACAGACATGACAGGTACACTGACGGAAGCAACCTCAAACTCATTTGTTTTACTGCTTCATTACAAATCAAGCTGGAGGCGTCATGTTTTCATATCGTTTGCCAGCTGTTTTCTTGTAAGCAGTGTCGAAAAGCTGCTTTGAAAAGTACTGTACCTTGTCTGTTCATAATAGCAACAAGCTACTCATAATTAGTATTTAAACTCATACAAAAACTAGTTAGCTGCAGTATGAGTTACTAAGTATTTTGAAGCTATACTGAAATATATTTACTTTGAAACAAATTTCACTTTTTTTACTGTTTCTTTACCGTTCATTGTGACTTAATTTACACTGATTTTGTTGTAGAAAAACTGAAATAGTATTTTCTTATAAAATGTAATCTAATAATCTTTGTTTTATTTACAAATTCGATTTTATTTATTTTTTTACTTTTTTTTTACAGTGTACAGTTGTGACAGTTTTAAATATATATTGTCTGGCACGAAAACAATGAAAGTTTTTGAATGAATAAATCTCAATTAGGGTGACAGCATTAAACTTGAGCAGATAACTAACTAAATTAAGTAAAACAACTAAAATACAGACTATTTGTTTGTTGAAAACCTAGTAAAAATAGCAGATTTGAAGAAAATACTTGTTTTGTATTGAATCATTGAATCTGTTCATTGACGTGAATCATCCAAATGAACTGATTCGGTGAACTGGTGAAAGCAGTAAACTTGAACTAAATTAAAAACTAAGCAACTAGCGTATGGCCAATTTTTTTTTCTTTGAAAGCAGCAGTATTTAATTAAATATGTGTTATTAAAAAAAAAAACTAAAGGTGTGATGAATAGAATTGAATCAGTGAATAATCCAAATTACATCCAAAAAACGTTAAAATAAAATTTTATTTTTATAAAATAAAATTAGGCTCATTTTAATAAGGTTCTCAAAAAAAGGGAACTTTTTATTTCTAAAATTTTATTTGGACATTTGTTTTTCAGAACATTCACAGAATATTAAAGGGATAGTTCACCCAAAAAAATTCTATAATTTCCTCGCTATTTCCTCAACAAAACTGTTGACGGTAGCCATTGACTTCCATAGTGTGGAAAACAATGCTATGAAAGTCAATGGCAACCGTCAACAGTTTGGCTACCAACATTCCTCAGAATATCTTCTTTTGTGTTCAACAGAAGAAATAAATTTGGAACAATTTTGAAATTTGGTTTGGAACAAGTGGAGGGTGATTAAATTATGCTAGAATTTAAATTTTTGGGTGAACTATCCCTTTAAAAAGTAACATTTCCATATTGATTGCAAAACGATAAAATGGAATGTTACATTAACGTTTATATAAAATTTGTAAACATTTAAAAACTGGACTTCAGAGAACATTCGGAAATAAGGTATTCATAACTTAATGAGAACGTCCTTAAAAGTAGGCTGGGATCGTCCCACGTGTGTAGAGTTTCTCATCACCTCGTGTTGATTCAGTATACAGTATGTTTTTGAGTTTTCAGAAGCGCTGCACCTTCCTCTCTCTCGTGTCTTTGCGCCTGAGGTTTTGGCTTCCCTCCATCAATTTTAGAGCCAAACCCTTCTGTAGATCACGTCAGCTGCGGTGGAAATAATGAGTCCTAAAGGAAACCATACTGTCGACCGTTTTGGGCCAAAAGATAATTACGAAAAGAATTAAGATTTTCCGAACGCTTATAATCCTCTCGTCTTGTCATTGCAGCATGGCTGAAAGTCACGGCATCAAAGGAAGCGATATTAATGCTGACTTCAAGGTCAGAACATCAATTCAGGCTGTTCTGCAAAATTCCCAGTGAAGGACAGAGGCGCGGGTGTGTGTCAGGTGAATGGGATCGTGTTCTTAATGAAAGACTCGGAAGACGCACTACAGGGAGAGTGTGCTTGCTTTCTAGGTCATTATTCAAACCCGACGTGAGATCAGTTCACTCTTAAAGCTGTGTTCATGTTGAAGTGTCACATAAACCTGTTTCAAGGCCCATTTACAAAAAACGAGATTTTTTGGGGGGGAAAGTCTCTTCTGCTCACCAAGGCTTCATTTATTTGACCAAAAATGCAGTAAAAATTGTGACATTGACATTGAAAACTATGTAAGCCTGTTTCCACCATGGAATAAAAATAAATCAATCAATCAATAAAAAGGTAATTGTAACTTTTTCTCTCACAATTCAGACTTTGTTTCTATTCTAAGAACAACGTCTAAAGTGTGAGATATAAAATAAAAAGATAAAAAGTTGCAATTACCTTTTTATTTTTTATTGTGAGTTGGAAACTAAGAAACTGAATTGTGAGATGTAAACCCAGAATTGTGAGAAATACTCAGAATTCCAGGTTGACATATTACTATTCAGACTTTTTTTTCACAGAATTGCGAGAAAAAGTCTGAATTGTGAGGTCTGAGCTGTTTCAACTGAAAGAAACTTGCACTGATTGATCTTAAAATATGTCAGTGCCCTTGTTTTGTCTCAGGATGCACACCAGTAATGCTTTTTTCTAAGGCATGTTTATAAAAAAATTCTTAAATGTCCTAATTGAACTATGGCCTAATCCTGGCTTAGTCTAAGCCCTGTCTGTGAAACCAGGCCATAAACTCAGAATTTGCAAGAAAAACTCCAAACTGCATGATATAAACTCTGAATTCCAAGAAAAATCCCGAATTGTTAGATATAAACTCAGAATTCTGAGAAAAACTCCAAACTGTGAGAAATAAACTCGGAATTGCGAGAAAAAGTCTGAATTGTTAGATATAAACTCGGAATTGCAAGGAAAAATCCGAATTGTGAGATATAAACTCGGAATTGCAAGGAAAAATCAGAATTGCGAGAAATAAACTCGGAATTGCGAGAAAAATAATCAGAATTGTGAGATTTAAACTCGGAATTGCAATGAAAAGTCTGAATTGCGATATATATAAAGTCAGAATTCTGAGAAAAAGTTGGAATTGTGAGATATAAATTCGGAATTCCGAGAAATAAACTTGGAATTGTGAGGAAAAATCCGAATTGCGAGATATAAATTCAGAATTGCAAGAAAAACTCCAAACTGTGAGATATAAACTCGTAATTGCGAGAAAAAGTCTGAATTGCTTAGAAATAAACTGAATTCTGAGAAAATTCTGAATTTCTGATATAAACTCAGAATTGCGAGAAAAAGTCAGAATTGTAAGATATAAACTCGAATTGCAAGGAAAAATCAAAATTGTGAGATATAAACTTGGAATTGCGAGAAAAAAAATCAGAATTTCGAGATATAAACTCGGAATTGCGAGAAATAAACTCAGAATTGCAATGAAAAGTCTGAATTGCGAGATATAAAGTCAGAATTCTGAGAAAAATTCCAAATTGTGAGATATAAACTCGGAATTGCGAGGAAAAGTCTGAATTGCGAGATGTGAAGTCACAATTGCGATGAAAAAAAGTCTAAACTGTAAGATAAGTTTCACAATTACATTTTTAATCTTTTTTTTTTTATTATTCTGTGGTGAAAACAATCTTCCATAGAAAACATTTCTTGATATTTTTTGTGGAAACTGCGATGATGAATAGAAAATTCAAAAGATGTATTTACGGTCACTTATGATCAATTTAATGCATCTTTGCTGAATAAATCTATGAATTTCTTTACAAATATCTTTTAAACAGTAGTGTATAACTGGAAGGTTTTCAGATGTTTACCTGGCTGTGTTTGCATTTACTCAAGCAACATTACAAATTATCACATGGGCTTTGAGTCGTTTTCGAGGTTCCCGAGTCAAACAGAAAAAGCGCAAATGGAAGAACCAGTGGTCTGATGCAGAACTCGACCCCTTAAAGGGTTAGTTCACCCAAAAATTTAAATTTTGAAAACATTTTCATTTTTGGGTGAACTAACCCTCTAATAAGCACAAAACGCTGTACATCCAGAGCCTGCGTGCTTTTGTCTGGGATCGAGATCACAGCCGACCCTCAAGTGCAACCGTGTTTGGGCAAGCAGGAGGTTCTGGCATGGACTGGCAGCCCAAAGTTAGGCCGGTTTTGAAAGAACGCGGTCTTGGGGTTTGAGACCAACTCTCTTTCTTGGCCCGGATATTCAGCACATTTCATACACGGTTAATTTCAGCTGGACAGCTTCGGTGCCAATGAAAATACATTCATTATCTTCGCCTTCGACACTTGGAGCGATCCAGGCCTCCCTCTCGATTCATGGAAAAGTGCACAGGAAGAGAAGGAGAGAAAGATTTCATTTAAAACTGTGGAAAGACACCGTCTAACCTTTCGGTGTTATAAATCACAAGGATTGATGAGAGGAATGGCTGCAGCCGAACACAGAAGGCTGAATCTATTGTCCATATACGTTGGCTTCAGGAATATGGAGGCTTGCTTTACAGACGCCTGTTATTTGATGACTCAATGGAGCCCAGGAACATTTTTTGCTTTGAGCGAAAGAATTGTGACGGGGGAAAACAGCCGCATTCTCAGATAAAATGCTCTGCCAGGGACTTTTATGAATACCATTAGATCTCCCGCTTGATGAAATCATGCATTTTCTCAAGGTAACATCCTAATTAGGCCGAATGGAGAGTACATAACAGTCAATTATGTTTTTTAATAAATTATTTTAATTGAGCGCGCCTCGTTTATTCTATATCTAAATCTGCTCCAATAAAATTAGTTTGCTCTGCATTGAATTTGCATGAATTAAAATCATCAAATGCAGTTCTAGAAGAGATCAAGAAAAGAAAATCTGGTTTTGATCAAATTTAAAATGACGGACAGCCAAAATAAATAACGTTGGTATCATTGGTTGATTTTTCTCGCATGATTTACAGTAACATATTTTCACATTCAGGAAAGCTATTGTTGTTGGACAAAAAAATTGTATAGGCCCCTGCGAACAAGATGATGTCATTAATATTTTAAAACAAAGACAAAGTTTAAATTTAACGAATTATATCTGCATTCATTTATTTATGAGACATTCTGTTTGTTTATTTATTAGGCATTCACTTTATTTGTTTGTTTTTTAACATTACCTGCATTTATGTATTTATTTACTTATTTCACATTCAATTTATTTATTTTGCATTCAGTTTAATTGTTTGTTTATTGCCTGCTTTTAACATTCGCTGCATTTATTTATTAGGCTTCCACTGCATTATTTGTTTATTAGGTATTCAGTGCATTTATTTATTTGGCATTACATTTATTTATTTCGTAGTCTATTTGTTTGTTTGTTTGCTTTGCTTTCTTGCTTTTAACATTCACTGCATTTATTTATTTATTGGACATTGTGTATTTATTTATTAGGCATTCATTGCATTATTTATTTATTTGTTTGTTTGTTTATAAGATTCACTGCATTTATTTATTTGAGTATTTATTTATTAGGCATGCATTGCATTATTTATTTATTTGTTTGTTTGTTTATAACATTCACTGCATTTATTTATTTGTGTATTTATTTATTAGGCAATCATTGCATTATTTATTTATTTGTTTGTTTGTTTATAACATTCACTGCATTTATTTATTTGTTTATTTATTTATTAGGCATTCACTTTATTTATTTTTTGTTGTTTTTTACATTAACTGCATTTATTTACTTATTTACTTATTTCGCATTCACTTTATTTATTTAATTGTTTGTTTATTTGCTTGCTTTTAACATTCCCTGCATTTATTTATTAGGCTTTCACTCCATTATTTATTTATTAGGCTTTTAGTGCATTTATGTATTTATTTATTTATTTGGCATTCACTTTATTAATTTATTTATTTATTTATATGGCTTTCAATTTATTTATCTTGCATTATATTTATTTGTTTGTTTGCTTGCTTTTAGCATTCACTGCATTTATTTATTAGGCTTTCACTGCATTATTTATTTATTTGACATTCACTTTATTCATTCATTTGGCATTCACTTTATTATATATTTAATTAATATATTAAATAAATTATTTATTATAACATTTTTAACCAAAATAAGTTATAGAAGAGATCAAGAAAAAAAAGTGGTTTTGATAAAGTTTAATTTATTAATTTATATTTATTTTCTGACCAGTAAGTGGCGCTGTCATCCATCTCTGCTCGGGCCCAAAATAGTCCTGATTAAATGAAGAGGTGCATGTCCTCGGGATCATCATTTCTGCCGATGATAGAAATCTTTCTCTGGATCTCCACAGTCGTTCTGAAGGTTTCACTCTCTCATCCGCTGTTAGGAAGCTAAAAGCATTTTTCCCCCTCATTTTGGAAGGCATATTTATTCGTCATAAATTTGTACAGGCACATGCGAACAAGATAGCATCAATATGAAAGTTTAAATAACATTAGCGTTAACAGTTGAGGAGAACTTTGCATGAAAATGCTTAATCTTCAGGAGATGCACTAAATGAATGACTCACTTGAACTTCACTGTCTCGTGAACAGACTCTACAGGAAACCTGCCCTCATCTCACTCCAAACGCATTTGCACCCGTATCCACTTTCAGACTTTTAAAACGTCCACTTGAGACGTCTCGTGACACGTCCATTCCTCTGTTACTCCAAACCCCAGGCCTCTGCCAAAAAACATGCACTACACAAGCTGAAGGCATCTTATTTCTCGGAGTGGTTGCTGTGGTTTGGGAGGTGCTGTATTATCTATAATGAATAACACATTTCAACAATTAGACTCTGCTGAAAAACATGATGTGGGTGGCGAGTCTCTGGGCATGCACTTGTTAACTGTCAAACACACTTTATTCCCAACCAGAGCGTCATTGTGGGAATTTTTTCTACATTTTGAAACAAAAGCTTATTTGTCTACAACTTGGCATCAGAGGAAAGAAAATATAATAAAAGAGAAATTAATTAAGGCAAGCAATTTCTTTGAATAAAAACAAAGTGAATCAATAGTTTACCTAAAAATGAATATTTGCTGAAAAAGTGAGGACGCTCTCAGTCGATCCAAGATTAGGATGAGTTTGTTTCTTCATCAGGTTTGGAGAAATGTAGCACTGCATCAGTGTCTCAGCAATGGATGCTCTGCAGTGAATGGGTGCCGTCAGAATGAGAGTCCAAACAGCTGATAAAAACATCACAATAATCCACAGCACTCCAGTCCATCAGTGAACATCTGGAGAAGACAAAAGCTGAAACACATCCAGCATTAAGACGTTTTTAACTAAAACTCTCAGTCGATCCAAGATTAGGATGAGTTTGTTTCTTCATCAGGTTTGTAGAAATGTAGCACTGCATCGGTGTCTCAGCAATGGATGCTCTGCAGTGAATGGGTGCCGTCAGAATGAGAGTCCAAACAGCTGATAAAAACATCACAATAATCCACAGCACTCCAGTCCATCAGTTAACATCTGGAGAAGACAAAAGCTGAAACACACCCAGCATTAAGACGTTTTTAACTCAAATACGAGTCCATAATCCATAATAACGCTTCCTCCAGTGAAAAAGTGTTCTGGTCTGAATCAGGAGAGAAATCTGCACAGATCAAGCAGCGTTTAAACAGCTCTAAACACATATGTGTCTGAATTTTGATGTGAGAGACAACAGGAGATGGACTTTTTCACTGGAGGATTTTGGACTCATATTTTAGATGGACACAATGGTTTGAAATTAAACCATCTTGATGGATTTGTTTCAGCTTTTGTCTTCTCCAGATGTTAACTGATGGACTGGAGTGCTGTGGATTGCTTGTGGATTATTGTGATGTTTTAATCAGCTGTTTGGACTCTCATTCTGACGGCACCCATTCACTGCAGAGCATCCATTGCTGAGACACTGATGCAGTGCTACATTTCTCCAAACCTGATGAAGAAACAAACTCATCCTAATCTTGGATGGCCTCAGAGGGAGCACATTTTAAATTTTGGATGAACTATTCCTTTAAGGTCAAGTTCACCATCCAGAGCATCTCCTTGCATCTCAAATCGATCTTCATTTGCTATTATTGCCATAACCTTTTTTGCATTAACCAGCATTAAATTATTGCATTAACTATTGGCAAGATTCACAAAAGACTGCAGTATCTACAACAGTAGCTTAAAACAACGAAACAGATATTTGGTAGATTAGGTTAGGCTAGTTTCATTGGTCAAAGTTAAAACATATCTAATATCAGATCAAGTAAAAATAGTCGCATAAATCACATTTTCACCGTTTACAGTCTACTTTTTTGGTTTCATAAGACATTTCTTCCAGCGAACAAAACCATATTCCTTATGTTTTACTATCCATTTCCACTTCTGGAGGAAACTGAAAAATTGCATTTCACAGTTTGACTCACTCACGTTTGAAGACCTGCAGCAATGTCACACAATCCCTCCATAATCAGACGAGTTCACCTTGATTGCACATATAAAACTAAACATCTGCTGGCCTGAGGACATTAGTCATCTGAGACAAATCCATTCCAGGCATTAATGTCGCTTTAATATGTGAAATGTGACAAAGCATAAATGTCAAACACAGACGTTCCTGAATACAGGTTATAGAGCTGTGTGTACTGTGATCAGACATGCTGAAGAGCCCGTGAAATCTAACATACAGATGTCTGGAGCTTTGAGCTCATCTGCATGCTAGTGGGCTGTGGATGGAGAGATGGATGAATGAATGGGTGGATGGAGAGATGGATGGAGAGATGGAGAGATGGAGAGATGGATGGATGGATGGATGGAGAGATGGATGAAGAGATGGATGAATGAATGAATGGATGGATGGATGGATGGATAGATAGAGAGACGGATGAATGGATGGATGGATGGATGGATGGATGGAGAGATGGATAGATAGATAGATAGATAGATAGATAGATAGATAGATAGATAGATAGATAGATAGATAGATAGATAGATAGATAGATAGATAGATAGATAAAGCAGTGAATGCCTAATA
This sequence comes from Sinocyclocheilus grahami, assembly GCF_001515645.1. Lineage (NCBI taxonomy): Eukaryota > Metazoa > Chordata > Actinopteri > Cypriniformes > Cyprinidae > Sinocyclocheilus > Sinocyclocheilus grahami. Next base: position 207,885 of record NW_015506392.1, read on the forward strand.
AATAAAGTAATTAATAAACACCTTGAATACCAAATCAATAAATGAATAATGCAGTGACTGCCTAATTAATATATAAATAAAGTGACTGCCAAATAAATAAATACATACAAACATACAGTGAATGCTTAAAACATAAATAAATAAAATTAACAGATACATTCTTTAAATTTATACTTCTTTAATAACAATGTTTATTATTTGGGTAAATCCCACAAAGAATAATTTTTTTTAATTTATTCATTATTATTATTTTTTTATTGTTTTATTTTATTATATTATTTTTGCATAAAAAAACATGAGGCCCATTTTGTAGGTTCCTACATTTCTTAGTTGCATTTATTAGAAAATGATTATTGTAATTGAAAAATAAAACCTAATTTACTATAAAACTATCATGAAAATCTTCTTGTTAATTATGAAAATAATATCAAAAGACATAAGGCAAAAACAAAATGCTTAAGTAGGCTAAATTTTCTTTATGAAATAAATAAATACATACATTTTTCTTTTAATTTTGAAAAAAGTGAAATATGATTTGGACTTGTTTTTATTTATTTTGTATTACAAAAACATTCATTATAAAATGTCAGCAGAGCTAGTTCAGGACAGAAAAAACTAACTATCGATGAATGCATGATAACCAGCACATCTTCATTCTGTATTTAGAGTTTGTCCCGGAAATCATTGCTTCTTTCCATGCCGATCTGTCCAAAACAGAAAAACAAGTGTTTGTGTGAAAGAAGAAACCCATTCAGAGCAATGACTGGTTAAATGATGCATGTCACTGGTTAATAGTGATCTGTGAGTTTAGTTTTATGTCTATTTGTGGACGCTGAATCCTGTTATTTCATTTCTCTTATTCAACTAAATTGTTGAAATGTGTATGTAAATGACAATAATTACATTAGATCCCCTCAACCCACAACATCATGACATTTGCAGTGTGTTGAACGAGCACAGTTGTTCGGTCCAGTTCAAACTAATTACATCGCCGTTCTGGCTCCAGGCATTGATTCATCGTGGGCAGAGTGTAATGCATACCGAAATCCTTAAATACTGAGCTCTAGACAGATTGCTAGACAAACATGCATGCATTTTATAATGAGATTTCAATTGTAAAAGTGCCATCTCTGTGCTACTAATAAAACGAACTTATTTTTAAACAAATATATCATATTTGATACACATATTTCACACGATCTACTCCATGCCTTCTGTCCGTGATTGATAGTTTGGACTCTTTTAGTCTAGTTGTACAATCGTCCAGCTTCAGCTCGAGCTTCACGTGTCCAATCTTGACTGATTTTGATCAACTGCAGTAATATCTCCAGATGAACACTTACTGGACTGAAGCAGCTCAGCTTTACTTGATTCTCCATCAATCATGTTTTAGAGTCTCAAATCTGATCCTCAGGATCTTTTGAGGAGCGTTTGTTTCCAGAAGCTTTACTTTCACTGTTCCTCAGCGGAGGAATGATCTTCACAAGCCTCCAGAACATCTCACATCTTCTGAGGAGCTTTATTTCTTCAGCTCTCAATCACTGCATTATATGTTCTGATCATTTCACTCTCATCTCTCTGAGACAGTTTACTGGAGATATAGAGCGACCGCTGATATTTATAGCATTTTATGTCAGTGTCTGCTGCACTGTTATAAAGATCTCATTGATTTACAGCACAAGCATCAGAATTTCATCAGAGAAATATCAGCATCTGATGCATGAAGATACAGCCATGTAAAAAAAAATAAGATATACAAATGTTGTAGGAGCATTGTTTTGAAATGTTTCTAAAACATTGAAAAGTCAATTTTTTTGTTGTGATTATAACATTATTTAAACGTTATAAAAACATTTCTACTTATGCTAGTTCTACTAACTTTATTTTCACCCAAAATAAAATGTTATTTGAACATGCGTTGTTAATATTCTTAAAATGTCTGTTTGTTTTTTACAACATACTACAAATTGTATTCTTATGAATTTTATGAATTTTTCTGATTTTATGAGAATGTTGCTCTAAGAACATTTTCTCTCAACATTATGAGAATGTATATCAAATGGTAATAAAGTAAAAAATAATCTTACCGACCCCAAACCTTTGAATCACTTGAAGAACCTTTTGAAGCACCTTTATTTTTAAGAGTGTAGGATCAATGCTGCAGGATCACTAGTAATAGTGATATTTACTTCAGCAAATGTCCCAATCTTTAGCTTTTCTGATATCATATGTTATGATGTTGCGACTGCAGGTTTTCACTGGCTTCAATCTTGCACTAGTCAGCAGACAGAAGCTGGATCGGCTCTGAGACGTGATGAAGGGGATGGAAAGCTTCTCCCTGCACTCCACAGGTACATGCACAGATGAAAGGAGGGAAACTATTTAAAAACACTCTAAAATTCATTAGCAGACACTC
>NW_015506392.1:211814-218017 GCF_001515645.1 Sinocyclocheilus grahami
GGACATCGCACAGTGCTCATTCAGTAAATGCATAGCTAAACAGATGAGTTTTGAGTCTGCATTTAAATGTGACTAATGTTTTAGCACATTTGATCTCTTCTGGAAGCTGATTCCAACTGCGGGTGGCATAATAACTAAAAGCACATTCCCCTTGTTTTGTGTGAACCCTTGGTATTTCTAACTGACTTGATCCTAATGATCTGAGTGGTCTGTTAGGTTTATATTCAGTGAGCATATCTGCTATATATTTAGGTCCTAGGCCATTGAGTGATTTATAAATGAGTAAAAGTACTTTAAAATAATTCCTAAATATAACTGGAAGCCAGTGTAAGGACCTGAGGACTGGTGTAATATGCTCAGATTTTCTGGTTCTAGTCAGAATTCTGGCAGCAGTGTTCTGGATGAGCTGCAGCTGTCTAATGGTCTTCTTGGGAAGGCCGGTGAGGAGACCATTACAATAGTCCACCCTGCTGGTGATAAAGGCATGAACAAGTTTCTCCAAGTCTTGACTGGAAACAAAACCTCTAATTCTTGCAATGTTTTTGAGATGATAGTATGCTGATTTAGTTACTGCTTTGACATGACTACTGAAACTAAGGTCTGTCTCCAGAATCACACCAAGATTCCTGACTTGATTTTTAGTTGTTAGACCCCTAGAGGCAAGGTATGCATTCACCTTGAGAACTTCATCTTTGTTTCCAAATGCAGTGACTTCAGTTTTTTCCTTGTTTACCTGAAGAAAGTTCTGGCACACCCAACTGTTAATTTCATCAATGCATTGGCAGAGGGAGTCAATGGGGCTGTAGTCATTTGGAGATAAGGCTAGGTAAATCTGGGTATCATCAGCAAATTTGGTTCTTTCTCATTATTTGACTTAGTGGGAGCATATACAGGCAAAACAAGAGCGGTGCAAGAATTGAGCCTTGTGGGACTCCGCATGTCATGGACATCCACTTAGACTTATGCTCTCCTTTACTCAATAACTATAGCTGAAATAAATGTGTCTTTTATTTCAGTTAACATTTATTTTATTTTATGTAATGAAAATGTTTTTTTTTTATATTGTTTTATTTTTAGTAAATTATGATAATCTTGTTGTCAATACACAATATACACACACCAAGCAATATAAAGTTATTCCTTATTGTGTATTTTTGTCTTGTTTTCAAGTAAAAATAGCTAAACAATCCTAAATCAAGATGCATTTGTTTTAGAAGCAAAATTATATTTTCTGAAAAATGTATGAAAGTGAAGTGAGTTTATGCTTAAAAGAAAAATATTTGCCAATGGAGTCAGAAAAATAAACCATATTCAACAAATGATATAGTATAGAAAATGTATCAAAATGAAGTGACTTCATGATTAATATATATATATATATCTGCCAGGGGTCAGAAAAATTAAATAAAATAAAAAATATTCTTTATTTTAGAAAAATAAAACTCATTTGAATTAAGTTTAGTTTTCTGACCACAATTGCAAAAAAAATTGTACTTTAAAGCAAGTCAAAAATACTAAGAAAAAAAAATATATATATATATATATTTATATATATATATATATATTTTTTTTTTTTTTTCTGCAGTAAAGAAAAAATTCACTTAATTTTCATACATTTTTCAGAAAACATGACTTAATATCTCAAGTCCTTTTGCTTCTCAAGTAAATCTATCTTGATTTAAGAATGTTTAGATATTCATACTGAAAGATAAGACAACAATATTGAGTAAGAAAGTAATTTTTTGCAGTGTAGAGCCACAGCAACTACCCTTCTGAAACTACAGGACATTTAGTCTGTTCACGTGTTGTGTTAGTTTGCATGCTGAAATAACTCTATACTGCAACCAAGCTCTTAATTGCATTAAACAACGCACAAATAAAGTGCATGCGACGTGTTGAAAAAGAGAAGGAGCGGTGTTTGCATTCAATGCAGTAAATGCAGGTACACTTTATAGTAACTTTCATTCACAAATCATTAACACACATTATTTAATGCTTAACAGATCATTAGTTTGTATATATATTTAAATAGCTATAAGTATAATATGCTTGTAAATGTTTACTAATGAACTTATTGAATATTACATAATGATTAACAGATTATTAGTTAACATAAATTAAAATGCTTACAAATGTCACTAAAACCATTAAAAAAAACATCTAGTTTAACGTGATGTACTAAAATAACTAAAACGTATTATAGTTAACTAAAACTAAAACCATTAAAAACAGATGTATTTAAAATAAACTTTAACTGAAATAAAATAAAATATAAAAAAACGTAATCTTATTTTATTTCAGCTAGTTGCCAACATTTCTCATTTTTATAAAATGTAACTTATTGTAGTGAAGTAACTGAAACTAAAACCGAAATAAAAATGAATAGACTACATAGACATATTTTTAAAAAAAGCTAAAAAATGATTAAAAAACACAATGATGCTAATACAAAAATAACACTGATAGATTAATGAACATACATTTAATGAATTTGAATTTTAATTAATTTGGGATTTTATTTTATTTCTCTGCGTTTATTACAATCCCAAACATTCAGAGGTTTTATGTTTTTTTCTGAAATTATTGCATTGTTTAAAGTGACATGCAATTATATTGAATTAAAATTAAAATTCATTACATTTATAATTATAATACATTTAAATTAATTCAAAATGTTTGCATATTACCTTTTTAATGCAATAGTTGCAATAAACAAATAACTGCAATGAACTAAATGTTTGGGATTGGAATTAACGACGAGAGATTGAATGCTCAATGCTGGAGAAAAATGGAAAAACATAAATACAATCTTTATAAGGCTGGTACTCTAATGGTTTCCATTCATTTTCTATTGCGCTCAGATTCATTGTGGATTAGGACTCTGTGAATGGGGGCTGTTTTTCATTATACCACACACACAGTTCATTCATAAGCACATGCTCCAGCACTCAGTGAATCTTCATCACGTCATAACGGCCTTCGGTAAAACTATCAGGATTTGCCGGATTTGAGAAGTTGGCGGTGAGTGTTTCGGGCCTCAGACAAACTTGATGCAGTTACAGACGTGCACTAGTGACTGATGAGGAGTTCAGTGCTTTACAATTAGTGTGTAATGGGTCTAATTTTAAGGGAATTTGTTAAATGAATGAGCCACATTTATGACAAGAGTGTAAGTTAGAGATGTATGGATGGGAAACACCTTTTTTGTTTTAGAGGGTAGAACAAAAACTAGAAAAGAATCATTACATTTTGAGTGATGACTTTACCAAGCCTTGTCTAATGAGTTATTTAGATGTTACGTAATCTGAAAATGTACAGCACAAAGAGATTTGAAGGCTATGGGGTTACAGGATGTGTTGCCGTATGATGAAATAAAAATTAAAAATTAAATAAAATAAATTTTAATAAAATGAAATAAATTTTGAATTTTTTATTTCAGCTAGCTGGCAAAGCAGCATTTCCTCATTTTAATTTATTTGATGTTAATTTATTAGGTTTGAAAGCTATATGGTTGCTTATGTTTTGCTATAGATGTGTGCATATTGTTTGTTTACATCAGGGTTATTGTAAACTAGAACTAAACAACATTACTTGAAATAAAAGAAATGTTAACTAAATGTAAATAATAATATAAATAAATAAAATGAAATAATAAAATAAAAATGAAATAAAGTGAAATAAAATAATAAATCTAAATAATATAAACCTTTTTTTCAGCTAACTGACAAAGCAAAATTTGAACAACTGAAATACAATAAAATTAAATATTAAATTAAATTAAATAGAAGTAAAATAAAAAAATAAAATATACTGTTTTGAGCTAGTTGCCAAAGTAACGTTTGAACAATTGAAATACAACAAAATAAAATAAACAAATAAATAATGTGAAATAGAAATAAAATAAAATGGAAGAGTAAAAAAGGCACTGTTTTTTCAGCTAGTTGCCAAAGTAGCGTTTCCCAATTTTATTTAAACTTGAGGTAATAAAATAACTAAAACTAAAAAATGTATAAAAGCTATATATATATATATAATAAAAACAAAAGGAAAAATAATAAAACTTTAACTGTAATTAAAATGAAAACAAAATATATAAAAAAATACTATTTGGGGATTTCTGTCGGTTATTCGTCTTAAATAGAATTGACCCACATATTTGTTATTAAGGTCACGATTAAACACTTATCACTATTCCAGATCTCTTTCCCTACGCTTTCCTTGAGAGCCTCAAGACATTTAGATTTCATTGATGGCATTTCATAGGATTTGGAAAAACAGGCGGACGGCTGAAAGAAACCTGAAAAAGCTTCCCAAGATTTGATTTCTATAAATTCAGAAATCCGTTCGTCCGTGCCAGCCACAAATATGAGCACAAGTCAGGGTGGAAAGTTTCATGTACATTTGAGTTTGATGCCTTGATATGATTATGCACTTGATACGGGTCTTTGAGATGTAGTTGCTCTATGAAAAATCAAGCTAATAAATGTTGTAATCTGCTGAAATCTCACCGATACCATGCAGCAGCTTCAGCGGGTTTAGTCTCACTTGATTCTGCTTTTATCTCACATTAGCTCTTGAAGGCCGTGTGGTGAAGAGCTCTCATTATTTCCCGAAGGGTGCAATTCAAAACCGCAGACTCCCTGAATAATCACCAGGACACTGCAGTCTAGTCACCTCACCGCTGTGACATCTGTGACCTTCTGAACCTTTGACCTCTCAGAGGTCAGTCACAAATAAGGGTATGTGGCACGAAAGCACAATCATTTTAGAAACGTCCTGTCACTTTGCTTTGTTTTGTTTTGAAGGCAGTGCTGGCTGATGCCAAGTTACCACAGTTCACTGTTTTAACAATAACTTATTAACTAGATCCATTCTTGTCAGCCATCGGTAGCAGTTTTTAATGATTTGCTATATTTAAGATTAAACCAAGATGATATCAGGCTATCTGTTTCCCCCCATTTATTGTAGTTTTTAGCATTCTTTATTTACTATGATGGGTTTGTGAACATTGCTGTGTTTAAAACTGAACAAACATAATATTACTATTGAACAATATACATTACGTAATATTTTAATAATATAATATTATATAAATTATAATATTGTTTAAAAAATTGTTAAATAAATACACACACACACACACTCTCTCACACACTCTCTCTCTCTCTCTCTCACATACACACACACTCATACACACACCATACACACACACACACACACACACACACACACACTCACACACACTCACACACACACACACGTGTTACGTAAAACCCTCGTCCTAACTCGCTTCTCTCCATCTGCGCTGAATTTGTGCTGAAGAGAGCGGCCAAGATCAGCTGGCTGTTTGATGAACCGCTCACATTGGTGCTTCATTTGCCCGAATGATCTAATCGCAGCATTAACACTGCTTTGTGCACATAAATGTTTATGTTTCACTGTTATAATGTGTGTTAACATCGTTGAGCTGTTTAGTCCCAGAAGTGTAGTAGTGTTGGTTTAGTCATGCTCAGTATTGTTACAACTTGTATCTGCGTTTACTTTACTAAATCTATTAAACCAACTTACAAAATGTTTTAGGATGTTACAACCAGGGTTATTTTAGTATCATTGATACTGTTATAGTTTTTATTCATATTTTATTATTAAAGTTTTTATTTTTATATTTTGTGTTCATTTTTAATTTTAGCTAAAGTTTTAGTAATTTTGCTGTGTTTTGGTCATTTTATCATTTTTTTAAATGTTTTTTTAAATATGTCTATATAGTTGTAATGTAATGTAAATGAGAAATGTTGCCTTGGTGTCTAGCTGATTTAATTTAATTTGATTTAATTTAATTTAATTTAATTTAATTTAATTTAATTTAATTTAATTTAATATTATTTAATTTAATTTAATTTAATTTAATTTCATTTGAATTTTATTTTATTTTATTTTATTTTATTTTATTTTATTTTATTTTATTTTATTTTATTTTATTTTATTTTATTTTATTTTATTTTATTTTATTTTATTTTATTTTATTTTATTTTATTTTATTTTATTTTATTTTATTTTATTTTATTTTATTTTATTTTATTTTATTTTATTTTATTTTATTTTATTTTATTTTATTTTATTTTATTTTATTTTATTTTATTTTATTTTATTTTATTTTATTTTATTTTATTTTATTTTATTTTATTTTATTTTATTTTATTTTA
>NW_015506392.1:219038-223558 GCF_001515645.1 Sinocyclocheilus grahami
TTTAATTTAATTTAATTTAATTTAATTTCATTTGAATTTTATTTTATTTTATTTTATTTTATTTTATTTTATTTTATTTTATTTTATTTAATTTAATTTAATTTAATTTAATTTAATTTAATTTAATTTAATTTAATTTAATTTAATTGTGCATCACATTTCATTTAATTATTGTAGTATACACTTCCTTAATTTATTTACGTTGCATTAATTAGTTTACCACTGCATTTTTTTAACGATTATTTTATTTCAAGTAACAAAAAAATGTTTTTTGGTTTTAGTTTTAAATAACTATGATAACCCTGGTTACAAAAATATTTTAAAAAAGGTTTTAAGTCTAAAGTATAATTTCACAAATGTTGTGGATTTGTATGATTGTGATTTCGGGAACAAAATTAGTTCTGTTGGCATGATTGCAGTAATTAATTTATCTTTACATAAGCTTTCACAGATAAATGAATGGCATTAATCAAAGTAAATTGTTGTTTTAAATGAAAGGTCATTTAGACAATTATCTATTAATTTTTTTTTAAATATGATATCTGAGATTTCAATTGAAGGTTTGAGGCTTGGGCTAAAATGTGTGGTATTTAATAACAAGCCTAAGAATATGATCCATGTTATGAAGGGCTCATGAATAATTAAAACGTTTATTTCACAGGAAACAAACTGTAAAACATATTCCTCTCAATGCGTTCTGCTCCGTCATATATTCCTCGTATATATCTCCACAATGCTGATGGACAGCGTTATGAAATAAACTAATTAAATCTGTAAAATGAATTGTGCCGATATTTCATTTCGCGCATCATTACGGAGTGGAGTTAAACTATTTTTGCCATCAAAGTATTAAAGGCATAAATCAGCGGTCAAATAAAAGCGTGTGCTGGAGAGTTATTGTTTGAATGGAATGATCATCATTATAATCAAATTTATGACCCACGGTCATAGAGCCCTATACCTAATGATGTCTTCAGACTAAACTGATAAACCCCAAAACTGATAAACCTCATCTTTACCAGTCATTAACCCTCACAAGTGTCCAGTGTGTTTGTTGATCGTAGGTGCATTACTTTGGGGAATAGATCTAAAAACACATGCAGATAAATGACAGATGCATGCCTCGTTTGAACAAGCAAAATGCAGTATAGCAATTTCGGTGACGCTTTACAATAAGGTTCATTAGTTAACAACTTTAGCTAACACGAACTAAGCATGAACAACACTTCTGCAGCATTTATTAATCTTAGTTAATGTTAATTTCAGCATTTACTAATGCATTATTAAAATCAAAAGTTGTGCTTGTTAACATCAGTTAATGCACTGTGAATGAACATGAACTAACAATGAACAACTGTATTTTAATTAACTAACATTAACAAAGATGAATAAATACTGTAATAAATGTATTGTTCATTGTTTGTTCGTGTTAATTAATACATTAACTAACATTAACTAATGGAACCTTATTGTAAAGTGTTACCGCATTTTCTGTCAAACATTCTTTCATGTTAAGGCAAAACTCTAAATTCTAATTGAGATCACCATCTTTCTCCAGTTGATTGATAACGTTAAAGTCCCCATGAAATCAAAATTAAAGTTTTTTGGGTGTTATTATCAATATGTTAGTCTTAAGGTTATCTATAAGACAGTGTGCTCCAAAACCGTGATAAAATTCGCATTTAGAAGATATAAGCATTCAAAGCTTGCAGTTCGTAACTTCAGCCAAAACGGCTCAACGACGTTTTTTTGACGTCACATCGTATTTCAGCTTCTCATCAAACTTTCTGTCCAATCAAATGCTCTCTAGAATCCGAAACCCCGCCCCCACACTATAAAATAGACGCTGAAGCCGCGGCTGAAATCGGTCTCTTGTCCACAGAATTAGTGTTTTCTGTGCAGTGACTGGCACGTAGTGCACTATATAGGGGACAGGGAACGATTCAAACAGTGTAAATATGCTTCCATTGAGGAAAAGAAGAAGTCTGGTTTTGCGCTGTGTCCCGCTAACCACTGCACCGCACACGCTCTGCTCCGGTCCAGAGACACGATAGCACGGAGCGGATCACATGCACGAGTCGCCGCAGACCACTAAATGTATCGGAGCTATTTGAATTCTACACAGAATGCTATATTTTATAGCAATATGGATGAGATTGTGGCTGTCAAATGTGGCTTTACGGAGCTCAACGGCTCTGAACGGCTCTAGCCCAAGCGGTGATATAAACGAACGCTATTGGCTATTTAAAAAAAGGGGCGGGGCTGCTTGATATGCCCCACCCTGTCTTCCCGTTTCAGTTCAAATGACGTCAACACACAGAGTAACGCTGCGTGTTTCTAAGCATTTCAGGGGACCTTTAACAATTGTAAACATTTTTTTCAGTTTTCTGAAATGTTATGTTTAAATATGCAAACGAGGCATTATCTAATTAAAAGCGCAGACATTTGCAGGAATGTGCAGAACAGAAATCTCAACATTGGTTCAAAATTCTTGTTTGATTTTGTTGTCATATTAGAGTCAAAGGTTTTTATAGAGGGGATTTTGGATTTCTCTCTGTATCACTTTATAAATCAGAAAATGCTGTCAACAGACAGAAGAAACAAAATTCCACCGTGTTTAGGAATAAAATGTTGTATAAATCCAGGCGAGTGGTAAATGAACAAACCCTTCTGTAAAAATCTTCAGAATATAGATAAGAATAAAACTCTAAATTTTGGTGCATGTAAGTGCTGCTGATGTGGAGGAAGAAACTCATTTTGGGAAAGTGGCCTTTTAAAGATACATATTGCAATTGAAATATACAGACGGAAACAGAGAAATTGCCATAATAAACCTATAAAGATGAATGATATATGAACAAAGCCTTCTGTAAAAAATCTTCAGAATATATATAGGAATAAAACTCTAAATTTTGGTGCATGTAAGTGCTGCTGAAGTGAAGATAAAATCTCATTTTAGAAAATGGGCTTTATTGTAATTGAAATCTGCAGATGCAAGTAGATAAAGTTTAATAAAATAAATGCTTAACGTGTGTATTTTGGATGTTTTTTTCCCCACTAGTATGAAACGGCACGTTATGAAATAATGTCCAAAATCTCAAAATTGACTATTGCATGAAAATGAAATGTTTTTGTGTTAAGTGACTTGCCTTAAATACAGACATTAGATTATGTGTCCTTTATTAACTTAAATGAATACAGTGCAATCATTAAGATGCTGCAATGTATTTCTGTATACATCTGTGTCGTTTTATTTCTATGTACATTTTATTACTATGAATTGTTTAATCACTTTTATGTAAAACACTTTAAATGATCGTTGTGCTAATTGCTTTGCCTACTTTAATAGCTTTAGTGTGTAATGCATAATAACTTTAATAAATCATGAATTTATTTTTCTTGGAATATCAGACATTTTCATGTCCCCATTATTACATTTTAGTGAGCTTCAATAAAATCAGTTCTACCTCATTTTGCTTTTGTTCAAATTAATATGCATGCTTACTGTGCAGTTTTTCTTCATGCTTTTCTGACTAAATGATTCCAGCGGGAGCATTTCTTTTAGTCTGTATCAGTATCTGTTGTTCACATTTATACAGGCCTAGTCAAATTGAACTCACAGTGATTAATTTTTCAATGGTAACCTTTTACATTGACATGAGAAAATGTACAAAAGCTATTTTCTTGAAAGTGTGGCATACATGGAGCATGAACCAAATGGTCTTTTATTCATGTCATGAAAACTACTGAGAACGTATTTAAACAATTCAGAGCTTACATTCATATAATCCATTAATAAGATGATTTGTGGTCTTTTCATTGAGCTGAAATGAATCACTTGGATCTGGAGACCATTACAGTGCTGTTTGTGTTATATACTACCTTTTCTTATTTTGCCGTTTCATAAACTGCAACGTACTTTCATATTTCAAACAATCATATTCTTTAACAGCAGGCTCATTGACAACATGGTTAATGCGTGTGATATTAAAAATGTCATGGTAATTAATGGAATTATGGACATTTTCAAAAGCAATTTTTGAAACTTTAAACTTTAATGTTTGTGCCTACACAAAATTATAACTATATATTTACCCTGAGAAATGCTTATAGGAGTGTGACAACTAGCCCCGAGTAAACAAGCACAATAAACCAGCCAAGCAATGCATTTTTTTTTCTTTAATTATTATTTATAGTTGTCCAGACACGTGTATATACAAATACAGACCTTAGATTTTTTTACTTTCTTTTTTTCCCAAAAGTTTGTTCCTGTTTGTACAGTCGGGGAAAAGCAAGTACAGCACCTATTTCTGCAGAAGAGCAGAACCAGTCATACACACACACACACACACACACACACACTCACACTCACACTCACCCTCACACACACACACACACACACTCACAGACACACACACACACACACTCACACTCACACTCACCCTCACACACACACACACACACACTCACAGACACACACACACACACACTCACACTCACACTCACACACACACACACAC
>NW_015506392.1:224753-248646 GCF_001515645.1 Sinocyclocheilus grahami
GTGTGTGTGTGTGTGTGTGTGTGTGTGTGTGTGTGTGTGTGTGTGTGTGTGTGTGTGTGTGTGTTAATTTAATACTTTCTATAATGTTACAAATATACATAATAAATTAAGTAATATTTAAAAATCAAAAATACTATAAAATACTGGACTATATTTTAAAACTAAATATAAATATAAATGAAATATTGCAATAAACAATCTAATGTTTTAAAAAAAAATTGTATGATATAAAATGTTTTCATGGACCATAAAATGAATCAAAGCCAGTTTATGCACAATAAAGTTTTCTGACACAAGCTTATTATTAATGCACAAGGTTGTAGCTCATCAAACAATTTTCACATTTTATTAATAGATCTAAAAAAAAAAGATGGGCTGTTAGAAAAATAAAAAAGGTAACACTTTACAATAAGGTTCCATTTGTTAACATTAGTTAAATAGAAAATATTTACAAAGTATAATCTTAGGCAATGTTGATTCCAACATTTACTAATACATTATTAAAATCAAAAGTTATATCTGTTAATGTTATTTAATGGACCTGAGCTAACATGGACTAGCTGTATTTTTATTAACTAACGTTAACAAAGATGAATAAATACTGTAACAGTGTATTGCTCATTGTTAAGTAATGTTAGTTAATGCATTAAATATAGTTAAAAAATGGAACCTTATTGTAAAGTGTCACCATAAAAAATACACATATCAGGGAATAAATAAGCACGAATCATGTATTTTGAAGGGAGATTTTTTTTTTCCTTTCAGTTCATCGTCCTGTTTCAGTTCAGTTTAAATTCACACACATATACTGAACAGATTCCCACTCTTAAACTCCGAGTGTTTCTGGACGCTGACAGCGCTCTGTTGACGTGAACTCATGACCGATGATTTATTCCCAAAACCATTGAAAACAATCAAACAAACAACTCTAGAACCTTCTGCACCGCAGCAAACATTCTGGAGCAGTGCTTGTGCAAAACTACAGCACTCTCCTGCATAACCTTCGCATTTCAGTCCAACTACAGCACACACGAACGTGTCGAGAAAAGAAGAGGTGAAAACAGCCAAAAGAACACTTTATTTAACATGTTTTTCATTATCAAGTCCATGCACATGCCACGTTATGAAACCAGCAAGTTCCTTCCGTTAAAATCACACACGGTCCGGCAAACACAGCATCATCTGAACAAACGCTGCACCTTTGAACTCCATCCGTCTGATCGGATCCAAAAACGTTGGCAGGAGATTTAAAAACAGATGAAGCGTTCCTATTGGCTCGGGGCTTCAAAGGTGGCCTCTGATTGGCTGCGTTTGTCATACGCAAACATCCCGTTTTGCACTCATATTTTTTTTTAGAAAAGACATGTGAATCAAATTAATACCTTAATATCAAACATTATGTACAACACATTTTGATCATAACATTTAACGTGGTATCCCTAATAACAAATAACAGTGATGCTGAATAATTAATTATAATAATTCATGTTTTATGGCGTGTCTATTTTTCCTCGTCCTCCTGAAAGATACAAAAAAAAAGTAGTATTCTAACACTATAATGTTATATTTTTGACTGCTTCAGGATACACAGTATCCATTCGATAAGCTGATTCTGTTTCCCAGTTCAAAGTGTGTACAAAGCGTGGTATTAATGGTAATAATGAGAGTACAAATGATACAAATACTACTGAAGCTGATTTCTTTTTCTTTTTTTAAGTTTCTCTCATGGTTTCTAGTGTAAACCATGAAACGGAGCACATATGGTGTGTTTCCTCGAGTCCTGATGTGGCCGAGCCGAGCTGCTGAAATCGCTTGGTTAACAAAAACAAACAGAACTAGCAGAAGCAAACAGGCTTACGAGAGTCAAAAGGCAGAAACCATTATCCAGTTAGCGACTGTTTGAAAGTCCACAGTATTGTTTATTGTCAGGAATACCGTCAGAGCCGACGCTCATCGTCTGCTTTAACAGCGCAGATATCTTCCGGCTCTTAAACTCAAACAGTGATGGAGAGAGTAACCAGGCAGACTACAGTTTGGGTGAATCTCACGAAAACAGGTCCAGATCACATTTCACTGCACAAAATTAGATTTTTCATAAAGAAAATGAAGCCTTTTTGAAGCCAGAAGAGTTTGGTTCTGTCATTTGCATCATTCTCAATGCATTTATTAACAGTTACTTCTTGTATTCCTTTGATAAGTCGATTTGAATGATGAAGAATATAAATGTAGCAATACCTCTACAGCATTTATGAATCGTAGATAATGCTAATTTCAACATAACATGAACATAACAACTAACATGAACAACTGTATTTAACATTAACAAAGGTATATCAATTCTGTAAGAAATGCATTGCTTATTTTTAAGCTCTTCTTAGCTAACGTTAATGAATGAGACCTTATTGTAAAGTGTTACAGATTTGCTGATTACTGATTTAACGATTACTGGAGTGATATCTCTTGATATCTTAATCATCAAGTATTTAAAAGACAATACAGATACTAAAGGTGAAGTGTGTGATTTTTGTGACACCAAACTAAATTTTAATTTTAAATCTAACAATTTAAAAATGTAATTGTGTGTGTGTGTGTGTGTGTCGTTCAAAAGTTTGGGATCAGTAAGATTTGTAATGTTTTTTAAAGAAGCTTCTTCTGCTCATCAAGGCTACATTTATGTGATTAAAAATACAGAAAAAAATGTAATATTGTGAAATATTATTGCAATTTAAAATATTGATTTTCTATTCTAATATACTTCAAAATGTAATGTATTTCTGTGATGCGCAGCTGTATTTTCAGCATCATTACTCCAGTCTTCAGTGCCACATGATCTTCAGAAATCAGTATAATATGCTGATTATTATCAGTGTTGGAAACACTTAATATGTGTTGGAACCTGTGATACTTTTTTCAGGATTCTTTGATGAATAAAAAGTTAAAAAGAACAGCATTTATTCAAAATAGAAATCTTTTGTAACGCTATATACTACCATTCAAAAGTTTGGGGTCAGTAATTTTTTATTTTTATTTATTTGTTTATTTTTGGAAAGAAATTAATGCTTTTATTCAACAAGGATACGTGTTAAATTGAAAAACGAATTTGATAATAAAGACAGAAAATTCTATTTTAAATAAATGCTGTTCTTTTTAACTTTATTCATCAAATAATCTTGAAAAAAGTATCACAGGTTCCAAAAAAATATTAAGCAACAAAACTGTTTCCAACATTGCTAATAAATCAGCATATTATACTGATTTCTGAAGATCATGTGACACTGAAGACTGGAGGAATGATGCTGAAAATACAGCTTTAAATCATAGGAATAAATTATATTTTGAAGTATATTAAAATAGAAAACCATTATTTTAAATTGCAATAATATTTCACAATATTACAGTTTTTTCTGTATGTATATATATATATACTTGATTTTGTTTGTGCAAAATATAAGTACTTATTTTTATTTTTTGATTCTGTCATGAAACATGAGTCAGGTTTGGTGAGATTCACCCATCGGTTCCTCCATCATGTGTAAGGCTTTTGGGAGGAGAATGCCCATGTTCTAATGTTTTGCGTATGTCGCATCAGCATATTAAACGAGTCAGAACTGCACCAATTAACAGCTACACAAACAAACAGATGCATTAATGAAATAAACAAATGAAACTAGACTTTATTTCCCCGATGGAAACGCTGAATTCGAAGCACTTCCAGGAGATATTAGTATAGTGTACAGTATAAGGCCTATTCAAACAAATGCTTATTTTTTCCACCCATGTAAAAGGGGAAAACATCATGCGGAGCCCCTTTCCATATTTGGTTCCTAATGGAGTCGGACACACAGTTATGACAAGAAAAGAATTTCCATGAGCCGTTAATGTTGATATCTCATATCAATTGATAAAAGGTCATAGGAAAAATATAGATATTTATGTTGCAGTTAAGTTTATCTTACAAAATACAAAATCATTGTTTTTAGTGGTGTGGTCTACTAAGACAAGTCCCTCAAATTGCAGTAGAGAATCAAATGCAAATTCGGACTAACCAACGTCTTCCTTCGATTGGGAAAGATCCTGCGGCGAGACGCATAACAGACGTTTCTTCCGATGGATTCTGCAATTTGTTAGGGGAAGGCAGACGAAGGACGAAAGGCGAGAGTCTTTGTGTGTGTGTGTGTATATATATATATATATCGCTAAAAGCAGAGCTGGTGAACTCGGGTTGATGTTTATGTCTGTTTTATGTGACACCCACCTAGAAACCTTCAGTTCTCACAGGGCCTCCGGCGTTTCTTAAAACGTGCTCTAATTACCCACAAAAGAGCGACTCACTCCTAATGGACCCAAATCAAATCTGAGACTCCGCCCCCTTCCTGCTGGCAGCCAATCCGCAGCGACCGGCCGCCACAGTTGATTGGTTGGTTGGTTAAACAGGCGATCTGAATTTCTTCTTCGCGCGGCTAATTGACTTTTCTTAATCAAAGACAGCGAAGGACCACTTAAATATTGGAAAACAAAACAAAAGCGCAGCAGAAGTGTTCCCGGTGAATCTCAAGCCCTCCCCGGTGCCGGGACGCGCCGGGTCTCCCGAGGGCTGCGTGAGGGGCAGGTGAGGGGCTATAAGGTGAAGAACACAGAGATGCAGAGCAGCAGCAGGGCCAGCAGGGGGCGTGACGTTTGGTGCCGCAGGCCTGAGGTCGACACGTCGCTCCGGGACGGTTCAGCCTCGTGACTGGTGTCATCTGGAAACGAGGAGACACCGAAAAAATGTGATCAACTTCTGTGCAGTTGGTTGTAGAATTTATATATATATATATATATATTTACATTTAGTCATTTAGCAGACACTTTTATCCAAAGCGACTTACAAATGAGGACAATAGAAGCAATCAAAACTCACACACAAAAAGAAAAACAAGATAGAAATAGAAAATAACGACTTTATTCAACAATTCGTCTCTGGCGTAAACAGCGTATGCTGTTCTGTGTCAGCTGCGTCACACGGATACGCTGTTTCTATTCAGATCAAATCACAAATATATATTTCATTAATATGTAATGATTGTAATGGTTTGATTTTAAAGATGTAAAAGGATGTCTAATCAACTGAATTCATAAAACATTTATCAATAATAGTGCCAAACTTGTTACCATGAGCTAAAACCATAAAAACATTAAATACTTGAAATAAAATAAACTTTTTCTGAAATAAAATAAAATATATAAAAAGTAATCTTATTTTATTTCAGCTAGATGCATGGCAGCATTTATCATTTTTATTTAGTTTAACTTGATGTACTAAAATAACTAAATGCAATAAAAATGTGTAAAACACAACAAAATTACTATAATTTTAACTAAAATTAAAATGAAAACAAAATATAAAAATATAAACTAATTCAAAATAATAATAATGTAATAATTTATTAAAATGTCAACAATAACGGTGACAAATTTGATTTTTCAGACATTGTTTTCAAGTCACCTTTATTTATTTATAATGCACTTTACAATACGCATTGTTTGTCAAAGCAGCTTTAAAGTGTAATCGAGCCCTGTGGTTCTCCTCGCAGTGAAGAACTTCCACTCTGACGACATGTTTACATGCGGATGTGAGCGTAGCTGCGACGTCAAAACGGACCGGCTGACTCCAATCCCTGGTCGGTCGATACATTCTACTGTACAACAGTAATATTGTGCACGTCAGGGTTATAATAGTTCACTATAACTATAAAAAATCATTAGTTAGCTGCAGTTAAAGCTGGAAATTCACTGTACTTCAGAATCACAGATTCTTCATGTTAAGTAAGTTCAAAATAATAATTTTGACCGGAAAATGTCATCTGAACAAGTAACATGTCTGCCACTTTTGTTCTGACCAACTGAGAAAAAAAGCATTACAGTAAATCGCGCTACTAATGGTGATTAAATCTAACGATTGCTTAGCTCATATCACATCAAACCGTGCAAATTATTATTGTTATACTTTGTTCTCAAATTCTTAATGTTAACAACATCAGCATTGCGTGTAGTAAGTGTCTATTAGTGTTACCTGTAGATTTCAATTTCTGTACAGTCTAATCTCTAATTGTCATACCATTCGAATTTCATATACTTAAATTGTTCTTTGAACCCAAAAGCAAATTAATGTTCTTTAGAACTGGCTCTCTTTGAAATACAAATCTTGTGTAATCCCACATAACTGTAATCAGATGCTCAGTTAAAACTGGAATATTTTTTTCTATAGCCACTCCAAGGTCCGAAGTCTTTTGCTTTTGACTACGGGTGAATCTCCAGTTGTCACTGATGATTGTCGTTTACAATCCGCCGTCAAAATGAGAAGTTGAAAATGACCCGTCACCGGCAGCATCCTCGCATGCGTAATCGCCTACTGGCCAGGACTCCTTTATGTTTACAGACGTGACGTAATGACGCAAAGACGAATGGCGGCATGCTCATATTTCCCGCGAAAACCTACCAGTACCACTCAAATTAGAATTCAAGCTTAATGCTGTGAATCGGGCTATAGTAAGGAGATAGTTCTGAACACTGGCTAATTATGTACTTGCTCAAAAATTGATTTGATGGACTACAGCTTTAAAATAAACTTACACTGAAAAAATAAAAAAAATTATATGTGCTCCTGTGGCTCAGTGGTAGAGCATTACGTTAGCATTGCAAAAGGTCGTGGGTTCGATTCCCAGGGAACACACATACTTGTAAAAAATGTATAGCCTGAATGCACTGTAAGTCACTTTGGATAAAAGTGTAATGTGCATAAATTAAATCAATTAATAATATATATATAATTTTTTTTTGGATTGATTTTGGATCATTTTTAAAAAAGGTATGGACTGCAGCTTTCAAATAAACTTAGAATGAGAAAAAAATATATATACAATTTTTTTTTTTTTTTGATTGATTTCAATAATTTTTAACCAAAAAAGTTACGGACTGCAGCTTTAAAATAAACACTGAAAAAAAAGAAAAAAAAATGTATATATACTGTGTCTATATATACTGTATATATTTATTTTTTCTCATTGTAAGTTTACAAATGACAAAAACACGACAAAATGACCAAAATTTCAACTAAAATGAAAACTAAAATAAAAACTAAATAAAAACTAATTTAAAATATTACTAAAACATAGTATCTGAATGATACTATGTATCTGAATGATACATAATGGCGCCGACGGTGATGGCGTGCTCTGCAGTTGTTTTTATGTTTTTGTCAGTTTGTCCTGTCTTTAGTTATATCCCTGCAATCAGTTTCACCAGAGACGAATTGCTGGACATTCGGAAGTACACACCACCCGATATTTCACCGGTTTTCGACTATTCGGATGTTTTGCTGGACATTGTTGTCGGGGGAGCTGCTGCATGAAAACAAATTCCTCGTATGTGTAAACATACCTGGCAATAAAACTCATTCTGATTCTGATTCTGATACTAAACAATAACACTAGTACACATCCATCTGCCGTCTAAGCTTTAAGCAGCAAATGAGCCAGACTCCTGTTGTCAGAATCCTCAGTAATAACGGAGGCAGGGCTGTTTGGAGTCTCAGTGCATTTCTGCTGGTCTACTGGTGCAGACACACAGACTGCGGTTATCATCAGTGAGCGTGATATGGCTTTGGAAAGCACAGTGTCTCTCTGAGGGGGAAACGGACAGGTGTGGCGCTAAAAGAGACAGATAAATATGGTTGGGAGGACAGAGCAGTTTGCTGGCTCATTCAGGCGGGCAGACAGACACCTCCAGCCTCTCAGTGGGGATCTGGACTAATAAATCAATGCCTCCATCATGACACGGCGCTGCCAGGAACTCAGGCCTGGGTGGGTGTGTGTTGGCAAGGTGAAAATGCATGAGAAAACTATATACTGTGTTCAACTACACTGACACTATCTGCAGTGTTAATTGATATAAGCATGCGCTTTTAACAGCTTTTCACCACGGATCGCCCACCAAACTAAAACTGGCTCTGCACCTGGTTTTCTGAGCCTGTGAAATGTTAACACTTTATTTGATAGCTCACTTCAGACATTCTACTAACTATAAGTAACTTTGCAAGAACCCTAATAATAAACCCAACCTGAAAGTCTACTATTACTCTAATGAGAGTTAGCTGACGTGTAGTAATGTTTTTGTAATGTGTTTTAAAGACGTCTCTTCTGCTCATCAAGGCTGCATTTATTTGATCAAATATACAGAAAAAACTGTAATCTTGCAAAATGTTATTACAATATAAAATAATGGTTTCTATTTTAATACTGTTTAAAATATAATTTATTTCTGTGATGCAAAGCTGAATTTCCATCATCATCACTCCAGTATAACGCGTCACATGATCTTCAGAAATCATAATAATATGCTGATTTATTATTAGAATTATCAACAGTTGTGCTGCCGAATATTTTTTTGGAAACGGCGATACTTTTTTTTAGGATTCTTTGATGAATAAAAAGTTAAAAAGAACAGCATTTATTCAAAATAGAAATCTTTTCTAACAATATAAATCTTTGCTATCACTTCTTATCAATTTAACACATCCTCGCTGAATAAAAGTATTAATTTCTTTAAAATAAAAGAATAGAAATGTACTGACCCCAAACTTTTGAACTGTAGTGTATATTTTTAGAAAAGGTTTTTATTTTAAATAAATGCTCTTCTTTTTAACTTTTTATTCATCAAATAATTCTGGAAAAAAGTATCACAGCTTCCAAAAAAATATTAAGCAGCAAAACTGTTTCCAGCACTGATAATAAATCAGCATATTATACTGATTTCTGAAGATCATGTGACACTGAAGACTGCTGAAAATACAGCTGCGCATCACAGAAATAAATTATATTTTAATGTATATTAAAATAGAAAAACGTTATTTTACATCATAATAATATTTCACAATATTATTTTTTCCCCTGTATTTTTGATTAAATAAGTGCAGCCTTGATGAGCAGAAGAAACTCCTTTAAAAACATTAAAAATCATTCTGATCCCAAACTCGAATGTCTAAAAAAAGAATGTCTAAAGCAGACTATGGAAATAAAGTGTAACCTGTGAAATAATCTCTACATCTACAGATCAGAAAGTCTACAGTAGGGCTGGGCGGTATCGAGTTTGTATGATATGTCAATATATTTTTTTAAACGATATGGTACGAGGCAATACTGTTTATATCGATATACAGTAATTTGATACACAGAGTCAGCTGCTGCGGGGAAAGTGCATAATCCAATTTGTTCTAAACATGAGGCATGCTTTATATTAAGGGCTTTAAAATAAGACAGTTAACACGTGTAGTTTAAAGCGGTTTGTCCCGTCAGAAAGGCTGCATGTGCTGCTAACAGCTACTGTTGCTGTGTAATGCGTTTGAGATGTTCAATGAGCTTACATTTCACAGCTATATTCTCCATCTGTAAATGTTAGAAAGTCATGGAAATATTCCCATTTTGTTGTTGAGTCTCCGCTAAACTTCACAGACTTCAGGGAACAAGCGCCGCAGCACATATGTGCCAAACAGACGGAGCGCAAAAATCCTGATTTAAAAGAAATACACATTTTGCTGAAATATTTGTAGCTGGCCAATGAATGTGCCATATGTAGAATTTATAACCTACAAGTAAGTGTATTTTTAGGATAGCAGTAACTGTACAGTGAATTTAGTCTGTGCTTTCATTTTTATTTTTTAGTTAAAAGCATTATTTTTGTTTTTAGATTTTAATGTTACAATGTAATAAAGTAATGCACATAATATATAGCATAGCCTACATAGTTACATTCACTATTTGTTTTCATAGCCTTTAATATGAACATTGTTTCACTGGACAACATTGGGCAGGATGCAAAATAAAAGTTTTTTAAACCAAAAAGAAAAACATAGAAAATACAGAGATATGTACCGGATATGGCAAATCAGCAAAATTAATTTAATTTAATTTATAATAGTGTAATTAGATTTTAATCATCAACGAGCATGTCTAATCAATTGAATTCATAAAACTTTAATAATTTATTAAAATTGTAACAATAATAATTAAATGTTGATTTTTTTTCAGAAATTCTGTGTTGTTGTTTTAAATTAATCTGATTTATTCTGTATGATTTAATTTCATTCTTATGATTTATTTCATACTTTATGATTTAATACAAATGTATCATCAAAAACAGTAGCTTAAAAAAAATAATTAATTATTTAATCTTTTAAAATTTAACAAAATAAAATTTGAACAAATCCTATTATTTTTTTTGAAAACAGTGTTTTCCATTTGCATTTAAAATTTAATTTAATTTAATTTAAATAATTAAAAATCTTGTCTAATTAATTAAATTCATATAACTTTAATAATTTATTAAAATGGTAAAAAAAATTCTGTTGTCTGTTCTTAATTGTTCTGTTTTAAGATTTAATGCAAATTTATTATCAAAAACAATGGTATTATAATTAATGTATATTACTTTAAAAATGTAATATTTTGAAATGCATTCAAATGAAATTTCAACAACTTGTTTTTTCCCGTTTTCTTTTTTTTTTTTTTTGCAAACAAAGTGCTGCAAAAGGTTTTTAGTCGATATTAAAATGCGGATTTTTTTTTTTGATATATTCCTTAAAAAATAATGCTTTAATAAACAATCATTAATTAGTGTTATTATCATTAGTATTTAGAGACGTACATTCTATTGTACAATATGTTCCTATCATAATTTCTTCAAGTTTAAACAAACTTTAAACCAGAGTAATTTTGGTGGGTTGTAGTGAAAACTTTTGCGTTTCTGTGTGTATTTGACGAGTTTTGGTGACGGAGTGACTCTCAGACTTCTTGTTTAAACATCAGTCTTTTTGCGCTTTAATATGCAAGTCCGTATTTCTTTTTATCCAAATTTTGCCACATTTCTATGACATTCTGCATTTTTATGATTGGACTCGTAGGCACTATGCTTGTGGACAGATTCGCCATTAATCACCACATAAAACCAAAGCAGTCTGTGGTTGGTCACAGTCAGACGCTCATTTCGTGTCACAGTGGGCTTTACACCAATTTACAGTCCGACTTCTCCCTTGGACTACTTCAGGACATCTTGAATTTGAATGCAGCTCCAATGTTTGATCATGACACCATGAAAGTCAAAGCTAGCGTGACAGAAATGGCAATAAATATTACGAGCCGAGAGTCGTGCATATGTTAGCAAGTGCCATGTGTTCGGATGTAATGGGTTTTATCAGGAAGGAGCCAAAACAAGCTTGGCATCGTCCCACGTGACACTGCTAATTTGGCACAAAATCATTGTGCATATCCAAGTTTTGGAACTTAATTCTTCCCGCAGTCGATGTGCATGCATATATTGCTACAGTGTGTAAATATAATCCATGCATTTCAGCTGGAAGCCACGATAGACACTGACTGACTGAAGCTTTTGGCTCGCTTAAAGGTCACATGGCTCATTTCTGGTCGCTTAATTGCTTGTGCACAGGGTGGAGATGTTGACAGACAGCCCTCAGCTATTACAAGAGAATGCATTATTAATACGATGTGTACCTCATGCATAAATAAAACAGTCTTTGTGGTTTGAAGTGTCAGAGAAGCCGCAGGCGCAAGTCAAATCAAGGTACATTAATACACATGCACAGAGTGATTAGAGCACGTAAAGCACACAGACTGAACAGAGCGAAGGTGATGTCAAGCCATACTGACCTCTTGGTTCTAATGCATTGTCTACTTTGTCATCGACAAAAACGCGGTCGTGAACGCCTATGGTTTTCTCGCAGCCATCTACAAAAACAGAAGAAATGAAAAAGATACCGTAAGCCAGTCATGTTAGTGGTAAATTCAGCAGCCCGACCCACCTGCCAATCAGAGGAAAGCACACAGAAGCAGTCACCTGCCCTCAATGTCCATTAAAGTGTGTTGCATTGAAAGGCATGGGAGTTTCTGTAACCCAATGCCTCCGACAGAATCGCACGCGTGTGGTTTGTAATAAGTGACACTTACTCGGTGGTCTCACGTACACTTTCAGCTTGAGACACGACCTTCTCCCGGTTTCTGTGATCATGGATGCTGTAAAACACAAATAAGAGATAAGAAAAGGTGAGTACACACACAAACACCTGAGAAAGATATCGTCTTAGTCTCACACTTCACACACACTATCCTATAAAGTCGCGGCTCGCGGGTGTATTTTTGTGGTCCGAAATAGGAAATTGCTCCTTTCCTGTGGAATCTAAAGGGTGTGCACACACACGCGGCACCCGCAGGGTGAAGAGAGGAGCGCCACACTGTCATTTGTGGTTTTCTGTCACTAGCAGTCTGCTGGTTTATCAGCCGATTCGGGCCCCAAGAGTTTCGAGCACATATATACCAGACTGAATTCAAAAGAGGAAAGTCAAAGCGTCAAAGCTGGAGCAACTTCATCTCAAGTTTATTTTTAGGCAAAGTGTTTCTTGAATGCTACATTTAAGGTCCAGTAGGACAGTAGGAAAGCACAAAGATCTAGACAGAAGCAGAATTAAATGGAGATCTGACTGAAGTATTCTACAAAGTCCCTCAGGGGAACGCAGAAGATTTGCAAGTGAACAAAATGTTTTGCAAGTGAATACAAAGTTCCTCGAAGAATGCAGACATTTTGCAAGTGAAGAGTTTCTCAGGGAATGCAAAAAAATTGCGAGTGAAGTTTTTCTGTGGGATGCAAAAGTTTTGCAAGCAAAAACAGTTCTTTGGGAATGCAAACATTTTGCAAGGAAACAAAAAAAATTTGCAAGCGAAAACAGTTTCTCTGAGAACGCAAAAATTTTGCAAGCAAAAACAATGTTTTTCAAAGGATACAATCATTTTGCAAGCAAAAACTAATTTTCCCTGAGAACGCAAAAAAAATTGCAAGTGAACACAAATGTTTTGCAAGCAAACAGTTTCTCTGAGAAACATTTTGCAAGTGAACAGTCTCTCAGGGAATGCAAAACATTTGCGAGTGAACAGTTTTTCTGTGGAATGCAAAAGTTTTGCAAGTAAAAACAGTTTCTTGGGAATGCAAACATTTTGCAAGCAAAACCAAATTTTCTCTGAGAAGTGAACACAAATGTTTTGTGAGCTAACAGCATCTCTGTGGAGCACTAAAGTCTTGCAAATGATTTCTGAGCAAATGCAAAGTTTCTTGGTGGAACGCAAAAGTTTTGCAAGCAAATGTAAAGTTTCTCAGTGGAATGCAAAAGTATTTTTCTTTTGGAAAAAAAAGAGAGAGATTTCAACAGCACCTCAAGAGAAATTAGCCAACATTCCAAAGATCTCAAACACCTCAAATTCTCCCAAGACCAGGGGCCGGTTGCATAAACTGTTTAGACTAGTCTTAAAAAGTTAGTCATCTATGTTTATGCAACTGGCCCCAGATGACCTGAGATATGCATCTGTCAACATTTGACTAATTAATGTCTTCTTCATAGCAGTTTTAAGACAAATGGCAACAAATCAGAATCTAAAGGGTGTGCACACACACGCGGCACCCGCAGGGTGAAGAGAGGAGCGCCACACTGTCATTTGTGGTTTTCTGTCACTAGCAGTCTGCTGGTTTATCAGCCGATTCGGGCCCCAAGAGTTTCGAGCACATATATACCAGACTGAATTCAAAAGAGGAAAGTCAAAGCTGAAATTATAGAGCAACTTCATCTCAAGTTTATTTTTAGGCAAAGTGTTTCTTGAATGCTACATTTAAGGTCCAGTAGGAAAGAAAAATCGCACAAAGATCTAGACAGAAGCAGAATTAAATGGAGATCTGACTGAAGTATTCTACAAAGTCCCTCAGGGGAACGCAGAAGATTTGCAAGTGAACAAAATGTTTTGCAAGTGAATACAAAGTTCCTCGAAGAATGCAGACATTTTGCAAGTGAAGAGTTTCTCAGGGAATGCAAAAAAATTGCGAGTGAAGTTTTTCTGTGGGATGCAAAAGTTTTGCAAGCAAAAACAGTTCTTTGGGAATGCAAACATTTTGCAAGGAAACAAAAAAAATTTGCAAGCGAAAACAGTTTCTCTGAGAACGCAAAAATTTTGCAAGCAAAAACAATGTTTTTCAAAGGATACAATAATTTTGCAAGCAAAAACTAATTTTCCCTGAGA
Organism: Sinocyclocheilus grahami; assembly: GCF_001515645.1. Lineage (NCBI taxonomy): Eukaryota > Metazoa > Chordata > Actinopteri > Cypriniformes > Cyprinidae > Sinocyclocheilus > Sinocyclocheilus grahami. The sequence continues at coordinate 238,862 of NW_015506392.1, forward strand.
ACGCAAAAAAAATTGCAAGTGAACACAAATGTTTTGCAAGCAAACAGTTTCTCTGAGAAACATTTTGCAAGTGAACAGTCTCTCAGGGAATGCAAAACATTTGCGAGTGAACAGTTTTTCTGTGGAACGCAAAAGTTTTGCAAGTAAAAACAGTTTCTTGGGAATGCAAACATTTTGCAAGCAAAACCAAATTTTCTCTGAGAAGTGAACACAAATGTTTTGTGAGCGAACAGCTTCTCTGTGGAGCACTAAAGTCTTGCAAATGATTTCTGAGCAAATGCAAAGTTTCTTGGTGGAACGCAAAAGTTTTGCAAGCAAATGTAAAGTTTCTCAGTGGAATGCAAAAGTATTTTTCTTTTGGAAAAAAAAGAGAGAGATTTCAACAGCACCTCAAGAGAAATTAGCCAACATTCCAAAGATCTCAAACACCTCAAATTCTCCCAAGACCAGGGGCCGGTTGCATAAACTGTTTAGACTAGTCTTAAAAAGTTAGTCATCTATGTTTATGCAACTGGCCCCAGATGACCTGAGATATGCATCTGTCAACATTTGACTAATTAATGTCTTCTTCATAGCAGTTTTAAGACAAATGGCAACAAATCAGCTCTTTCAATGAGACATAAACGTGAAGTTTCTTAAGCCGTGAAAGAGAAAACTCTGAGGAATTCTGTGTTCATCTGAGGTTATTCTGTGAGCTTTATTAAGACGGACAGCGCAGTGCAAGTTCAACGGTTGGACTAATTAAGGCTAATTACTCTCAACATGGGATTTTATTCAGTGATCTTTGGTGGAAATGTGCTGTGGTGTGTGTGGGATGTGTAGAGTTCCTACATTACAGTCCACACTGTCTTTTAACACTTCGAAGTCGACAATCACAAGCAGTTTACCTCCATAATGTGATGCATTTCTGAATGAAACAGATGGACAATAAATGTAGGCCAGGACTTGGTTTTATCCATGAGGAATTGATTTCAGAAACAGCCGCAATAACACCATCATGAACGTAAATAGGGTCAGTTTTGCTTTCCATGTTTTAAAATTGCATCAGAACTGATGTCTCACTTAAAATGTGATCTTTGTTTTTCATGCCTTTAAATGCAAAATATTACACCGATATCTTAGAATCATTCATTCAGCACATCAATCTGCTATGAAACATCCTGAATATCTTCAAATCAGCACATACTGACAGAGTTTTGTAGTGACATCTGTATGTGTAATGCACATTTCTGAAGTGAACCGCTCTATCCTGATCAGTACTCTCTGCCGGTTGAGTTTATTAATGGAATAAAACAAACACCCGAAGCACGTCATGAATCCAAATGATAGAGTTTCACAAAGGAAGAGCCAAATAAAGCCGACAAACAGAAATAAAAGACGCTAAAACTCACTAAACTGGATTACATTACAAGCAACATGACTTACAAAAAGTACCTTTTGGACTTTTTAGACAATGTTTTTTTAACCATGGCATTCTTTGAAGAACTTTGAAATTGTACTTATATTTTTACATACTTTTATGTTACAAAAAAATTCAATTTCAAATAAATGCTGTTCTTTTGAACTTTCTATTCATCTGTGAATCCTGAAAAACAAAATGTATCACCGTTTCCACAAAAAATATTGTTCAGTCTTCAACATTGATAATAATCAGACATGTTTCTCGAGCAGTAAATCAGCATATTATACTGATTTCTGAAGATCATGTGACACTGAAGACTGGAGGAATGATGCTGAAAATACAGCTGCGCATCACAGAAATACATTACAGTTTAACACAGATTCACATAGAAAACAGCAATTTTTAATTGTAATAATATTTCACAGTTTCTACTGTTTTACTGTATTTTTAAACAAATAAATGGAGCCTTGATAAGCATATGAGAGTTCTTTCAAAATTTAAAAATGTTACTGCCCCCAAACCTTTGAGCACTAACTACCAGAACAATGAACAAGTTGTAGACTGAAATAAGTTTTCCAAGTGTGCTGTAATGAAACGAACAGAGAGGCACATCTCCAGGAACTCTGCCTCCTTCACTCCGTCTGCATGCGGCTTAATAATCAAACACATTTTCCGATTGGAAATCTGGCAAGCGTGTGCTCCTGTCAAGAGTCGGCCCACCCTTTGGGCAAGTATGCTAATCAGCATTTATTTCATTTGACAAAGACAACATTCGAATGCAGAGATATTAAATATGCAGCGCTCTCTTTTGAGCGTCGTAGCCAGCGGCAGAGCTTTCTCAATTTGTCCTCATCCATAAAGAGCCTCGACTAATAGCATCAGCAGAGATGAAGAGCATTTCTCACAACCCTCATCTGCCTCTCTGCTTTAGTGCTGCTGTCTCTCTCTTGTACATGCAAATGAAACAGAAAGTGTGTGTGTGATGAAAATATAAATGCATGTATTCTGACACTATAACATATGTTGCTAAAAAGACCATTACAAAGACAGACTTAAAGGACGGACACAACATCTAGAGAGCAGAATATCACTGAGACATGAGGATGCGTGACCCTTTTGATGTGAGACAGCAGGAAACCACCTAACAACCATATAGAACACCCTAGCAACCGATTAACTGCTTTAAAACGATATGTATCATGAAAAGAGCTATACAAATAAATGTGAATTTAATTAAATTGAATTATCAACACCCTAGCAACCGCATAACAATACCCTGGTAACCACCCAAAACACTCTAGCATCTGCAGAGCAATACCCTAGCAACTGCAGCACCCTGGCAACACCTTGGAAACTACACAGAGCACCCTTGCAACCACAAAGTACACCCTACCAATCCCAAAGCAACACCCTAGCAACTGCACAGCAACACCCTGGCAACCAAACAAAACACCCTAGCAATCACATAGCAGCACCCTGGCAATCACACCCTAACAACTGCAATGTAACACCCTAGCAACTCCATAGCAACACTTTGCCACACAAAGCATGCTAGCAATCATGTAGAAAAAACTTATAAAAACACCCTAGCAACTGCATAGCAACACCTTGACAACAACCCATAACACCCTAGCAACCACACAAAAACCTTAGCAACTGCGTAGCAACACCTTGGTAACCACCTAGAATCCCCTAGATTATCATTGCAGTGAGTTTTTCACAACTTAAATTCATCAATGTAAAAATCTAGTTATTGAGACACTGAGTAGTTTATAATGTCCAGGACAAGTGGATTTTGTGAAGGGGCAAGTGAAATAGAATTTTACTTGCCCGACCAGATAAGTAACCTGATTAAAACATCAATAACAAACAATAACTAGGGCAGTACCGAAACTTTGGTGAGAATGATTCTGAAAAAAATTCTACTTAATATTTAATATAGGTTAGTAACATCAGATGACCAAGAGTGATGTTTTCCTGACTATCAGCACGATTGCAAATGTGACATGAGTCAATGATTCAGTGAGCCATTCATAAAGGCAGTAAAACATTAATCTTATAACATTATTTATGCTAGGGATGCACCGAAATGAAAATTCTTGGCCGAAGCCGAACAAAAGGAAACACTGGGCCGAAGGCCGAATACCGAACACGGTTTTTCGCATTTTTCACCCCAATGTAGGCCTATTTTGCCATTTTTTTCACCATTGCATAAATTAAATAGCCAAAATGTGCTTTTTACTGTTTTGTCCTGCTTTTCAAATAAAAAAATAAAAAAAAACAACAATTTAAAAAATATTTACTTAACACAACATTTTTTAACATTCTAGCAGACATTATACCAACAAAGCACAATTTAACTTAAAACTAATAAGTTAGTAAAATAATCATTTTTTTGCCATTTTTGAGACTTGAATCAGGGTTGTATTTTTACTGTACAAATAAAGGCAGCCTTGCTGAGCAGAAGAGAATTATTTTAAAACATTAGAATATATATTACAGATCCCAATTTGAACACTATACGTGAATGTTATAATAAATGTATTAATAGAGCTGTTGTAGGGTAATTATTATTATCAATATTATTGTCTTACTTTTTTATTTTTATTTTACAGAACAACAGTAAAATTACAATACTATCATTTATGAATGTCGATGGAGTTGTTGCTTTTTCTCGGCTTTTATTGTGGCAGAAACCTGCAGGAAGATCTCAGTGCTTCTTTTTGTTGACAACAGCATGCATATTTATAAATGATTCTCATTACGAATTTGGGAAGATGTTTGTCGCACGTATCACATTGTCACATGCCTTTAAAAAAAATTCACATAAATGTTACTGAGCTACTGACGAGTAACAGTTTCAGCGCAGATTTTCCTCGCGCTTTAGACTTTGAACCCTGGCGCCGAGAGCTCGTGCAGTGCTGTCAGAATACATGCAATTCGTAAGTGCATTAGAAAATATAACATTCTGCAGTTTATTTACTAATCGTTTGAGGCCATTTCGCGATTTCAATCATCATACAATAGCCTAATCACCAGCATCGGCCACCTCTTCTTCTCATCGGAGACATGTGATGCAGCACTAAACAGTCTCTCGTGCATGTAATGATTTCTGTGTTTTTCTCTAATAATTTTTAATACTTTCACACTGCCGACATGTTTGCTGCATTAGTGCGTGCCTCTATTTGATCGCGTTAGTCATTGTTCAGTACATATTATTCGGTCTTTTCGCTTATTCTTGCTTATCACTTATCGAAATTTCGCTTGCCGAACATTTGGTGCATCCCTAATTTATTCACTTGCAATTTTACTGTGTAAATGCATTTATGGAACCTCTTATCTTCATTAAAAAGCCTGAGTAAATACATCTAAATGGCACTTTTGATGAAGCTTCTGTGCTTCCTCTGCAATGGAAAGATGTAGTTTGTTGAAACTGATTTCATTTGAATGGTAACAACCATACAGTGTCTTATTATTCTAACTGAATGTATTGATAAAATGTAAGAATTTGACGTACATGATGACACATCCATTTAATAAGGTTAGGAAAATATTGTCCTTCATAAAGTTAAAAAGTGTCCTAGAAATCAATTAAAGGCAAATATCACAAATATGCCGATTAAAGTAAGACCTGATAGAGCACTGATGAGACTATTGCTTGAGAACCAATTACATTTATGGGAAGAAAAAAAAAACTTGTGAGTTAGGCATGTCAAGCCCTGATGTGTTTAAAGATGTTCTAATTTCTGCCAATTCAGTTCAACAGCTCTGTTATCTGGAGGGAACACACTGTGATTTAATGTGCCTTTAATTTCTACAAGACACCAGAGACTTTCATCATCTTGTGAGTTAGGCATGTCAAGCCCTGATGTGTTTAAAGATGTTCTAATTTCTGCCAATTCAGTTCAACAGCTCTGTTGTCTGGAGGGAACACTGTGATTTAATGTGCCTTTAATTTCTACAAGACACCAGAGACTTTCATCATTATGATAATTACACAAATTCACAATTTCAAGAGCCTCCAAAAACCTGTGCTGTAATATTATGAAATATTAGCAATATACATGTTGCAAAAAATATTTTGTATGGTACACTGAAGTGTCTCTTCCCGCTGTAAACATGTTATTTACAGATTATTTACAGATTACCCGAGTTCGCGTTTATCTACAGATTCCACTTCATGCAGATCATACAGAAAACACTAGCAACCTATGCAAAACCTGGGCAACCAAACAGAACACCCTAGCAACCACATAGCAACACTGTGGTGACCACTGGAAACAAGTTATTTACTGATTCACCTGAGTGCATGCTCATCTACAGATTCCACTTCATGCAGACCATACAGAACATCCTAGAAACCGCATAGCAACACCCTAGCAACCACATAACAACACCCCGTTGACCATCCAGAATCCCCTAGCATCTGCATAGCAACACCCTAGCAACTGCAACACACTGGCAACCATCCAGAATATACTAGCATCTGCATACAGCAACACCCTAGCAAATGGAATACCTTGGCAACTAGATAGAACACCCTAGCAACCAAAGTAAACATGATATTTACTGATTTCATGTTCATCTGCAGATCTGCAGGCAGGACATACAGATTCCATTTTATACAGACCATACAGAACACCATAGCAACCGCATAGCAACACCCTGTCTACCACTGTAAACATTTTATTTACTGATGCACCTGAGTTCAAGATCATCTACAGATATGCAGGCAGGACACACTGATTCAATTTCATGCAGACCAATGCCGAACACCCTAGCAACCGCACAGCAACACTCTGGCGGCCAAACAGAAGACCCTAGCAACCGCATACCAACACCCTGGCAACCAGGGTAAACATGTTATTTACTGATGCACCTGAGTTCACGTTCATTTACAGATCAGCAGGCACACGGATCCCACTTCAATCTGAAGTGAAAATGCATTAGGAGAATTCTCACAGATGCCATTAACAGACACAGTCTTCGGAAGTTCATAGCCTCTGGCGAGTGAGTGAGTGTGTGTGTGTGTGTGATGATCTGCTCACAGACGCTCTTTGGCAGTGTCTTTCAGTAAGTCTAAGATGCTGTCTGGCAGGCGGGCAGGTCCAGGCCGTGTGCCACCAAATGTTACAGTCACACACACAGGAAGAGGAAAACAGTGGGACGCCGGGAAGTGTTGTGACCCAAAGGACGCAGAAGGGAATCAGACTAAACAAAACAAAGAGAAGGAAAAGGTTCCATTCATCAAAGGCATGATAATGGCTGACGTGCTCGTTCACACCGCGGGAGAAGCGATGAAACGCCAGGAGTCTTCATGAACGTGATATATGTGTTGGCCCTGTTTACAGCTCATGCACAGAAATATAATATACTCAGTTTGTCATTAAACTGATCTACATCACCGCGCTCATGCAAATGGCTCATTGTTACCATGACAACCAGGGTCAGGCAAAATACAGAGTTTAAGAATGGGCTTCCTTTGTGTGAGTTTAAATTGAACTGGCCACAACATGCTGGATGCTGAATTGGAATGAAAGGAAGAGGAATTTACAGAATTGCACATTTGGATTAATTTCTTATTCATTTGAAATAATATTACAAACAAACATTACACATTACATATATATATATATATAGCGTTAGTTCTGGCAGGTCACGTTAGTCAAGCTCGCATCAGCTGACTCTCAGCTGATCCCCATCAACCTATGGGAATACGACACCTATCTAAGCATTCATATATAAGGTCCCGCAGTACTATCAGCAGTTTTCGCATTGCTCAATAAATTTGGGACTGGTACTTTTCTGCTTACCAAGGCTGAATTTATTTTATCAAAATTACAGCAAAAACAGTAATATTGTAAAATATTAGTCTATATAACAATATATATTTCATTATAATAAATTAAATTAAACTTACACTCACAACAGTTTGTAAGTCTACTTCAATTGAACATATTAAAATTTGCATCCTGTTTCGTATTCAAATTCAGGAATTTAAAAGTAATTCCCAGTGTAATTCTGAATGGCACCAACCCTGATAGCGACTACATCTCTTACAGCATCTATCAAACCTGCAGCAGTCGCTAGACAGTCGCCAGAAAGAGTTAACCCGTGATTTAATAAGCGTCTGTGAGGTCATAAACCCCCCGCGCCGTTCCTGAGACTCCAAACCACATCCAGATTTTCCAATTCCACTTGCGTCAGACAAAAAATGTGATTCATTCTCCTCTTATAAACTGACCCCCTCCTGTAATATTGGATTTGGAGACCTTGAGAGATTAAAATCCATCCTTAAATTCACAATATTAGAAAAAGATGCCATCTCAAGCATTTCGAGGTGGGGGGGTCAGCAGTGTGCCCTGACCTTTGACCTCAGAGAGACACGCTCACACGGCTCATACTGTATTCAGCTCAATAGGCTGCAGATGTGAACATCACTTAATAGCTTTCTGCATTTTCCATTTTCAACAGCAGTGCAGAAAGGAAAACAGTGTTTGTCTCAGATAAGAAATCCCTCCTGATGGACACCGTCTCCTGTCCGAGAGAGCTGACAGACAGAAACATGATGAATTACATCCTTGTTTGATTTAACCTCATGTCTTGATTAACCTGCTCAAGTGGATAACAGCATAACAACAGAAAACCTCACTGACTGCGCTGAAAGAACATGTCAGGCGTTTTCATCTCACAAACAGCAATTTGTCATTTTAATCCTCATTATACGACCACATTTGCAATAAGCTCTATACTACGGTGTCATGTGATCACACTACAAATCTCTGACTAATGAAAATTACAGGCACATTTGTAAAACAACACACTACTGGTGAACGCTGGCCCACACGAGCAGTGGTGTATTGTAACGAAGTAATAATACTTCGTTACAGTACTTAAAGGGTTAGTTCACCCACAAATGAAAATTAGGCTGCGTTTTCCTCACCCCCGATGCATCCTAGGTGTATATGACTTTCTTCATTCAGACGAATCCAGTCGGAGTTATATAAAAATATCGGAGTTATATCGTTGCACTCAGCGGGTGTTGCATTGCTTCTGTCCAAAAGACGTGAAATAAAAAGCAACTTTCCATAAAAAAAAGTGTCACACGGCTCCGGGGGGTGAACAAAGGCCTCCTGTAGCGAATCGATGCGTTTTTGTAAGAAGAATATCCATATTCAAAACGTAATGATCATACGTTTTAGCTAGATTCAAGCTAGATTCAAGTGATTATTACCTTAGCAACTGCATAACAACACCCTGGCGCCACACAGAACACCCTAGCAATCACATAGTAACACCCTGACAACCATACAGAACACCCTAGCAACCACATACAGTAGCAACACCCTGACAGCAATACAGAACACCCTAGCAACTGCATAGCAACACCTTGGAAACCACACAAAACACCCTAGCAATCACATGAGAACACACTAGCAACCATATAGAACACCCCAGGAAATCACATACAGTAGCAACACCTTGGCAACCATACAGAACACCCAAGCAACTGCATAGCAACACCTTGAAAACCACACAAAACACACTAGCAATCACATAGCAACCATATAGAACACCCGAGAAACCACATACAGTAGCAACACCTTGGCAACCATACATAACACCTAAGCAACTGCATAGCAACACCCTGGTAACCATACAGAACACCCTAGCAATCACCTAGCAACACCCTGGCAACCACACAGAAAATCCTAGCAACCACATACATTAACAATAGCCTGGCAACCACACAGAACACCCTAGTAATCACATAGTAACACCCTGGCGACCACACAGAACACCCTAGCAATCACCTAGCAACACCCTGGCAACCACACAGAAAACCCTAGCAACCACATACATTAACAATAGCCTGGCAACCACACAGAACACCCTAGTAATCACATAGTAACACCCTGGCGACCACACAGAACACCCTAGTAATCACATAGCAACACCTTATCTACTGCATAACAACAACCTGGCAACCACACGGAACACCCTAGCTACTGCATAGCAGCACCCTGGCGACCACACAAAACACCTTAGCAATCACATAGTAACACCCTGGCGACCACACAGAACACCCTAGCAATCACATAGCAACACCTTAGCAACTGCATAACAACAACCTGGCAACCACACGGAACACCCTAGCTACTGCATAGCAGCACCCTGGCGACCACACAAAACACCTTAGCAATCACATAGTAACACCCTGGCGACCACACAGAACACCCTAGCAATCACATAGCAACACCTTAGCAACTGCATAACAACATTCTAAAAAGCCACTCACAGCACCTCAGCAACTGTATAGCAACATTCGAAAAAGCCACTCACAACGTAACACCTTAGCAACCGCATAACAACATTCCAAAAA
>NW_015506392.1:250885-256182 GCF_001515645.1 Sinocyclocheilus grahami
CCACACAGAACACCCTAGCAATCACATAGTAACACCCTGACAACCATACAGAACACCCTAGCAACCACATACAGTAGCAACACCCTGACAGCAATACAGAACACCCTAGCAACTGCATAGCAACACCTTGGAAACCACACAAAACACCCTAGCAATCACATGAGAACACACTAGCAACCATATAGAACACCCCAGGAAATCACATACAGTAGCAACACCTTGGCAACCATACAGAACACCCAAGCAACTGCATAGCAACACCTTGAAAACAACACAAAACACACTAGCAATCACATAGCAACCATATAGAACACCCGAGAAACCACATACAGTAGCAACACCTTGGCAACCATACATAACACCTAAGCAACTGCATAGCAACACCCTGGTAACCATACAGAACACCCTAGCAATCACCTAGCAACACCCTGGCAACCACACAGAAAATCCTAGCAACCACATACATTAACAATAGCCTGGCAACCAAACATAACATCCTAGCAACTGCATAGGAACACCTTGTCGACCACACAGAACACCCTAGTAATCACATAGTAACACCCTGGCGACCACACAGAACACCCTAGCAATCACATAGTAACACCCTGACAACCATACAGAACACCCTAGCAACCACATACAGTAGCAACACCCTGACAGCAATACAGAACACCCTAGCAACTGCATAGCAACACCTTGGAAACCACACAAAACACCCTAGCAATCACATAGCAACCATATAGAACACCCGAGAAACCACATACAGTAGCAACACCTTGGCAACCATACATAACACCTAAGCAACTGCATAGCAACACCCTGGTAACCATACAGAACACCCTAGCAATCACCTAGCAACACCCTGGCAACCACACAGAAAATCCTAGCAACCACATACATTAACAATAGCCTGGCAACCAAACATAACATCCTAGCAACTGCATAGGAATAGCCTGGCATCCACACAGAACACCCTAGTAATCACATAGTAACCCCCTGGCGACCACACAGAACACCCTAGTAATCACATAGCAACACCTTATCTACTGCATAACAACAACCTGGCAACCACACGGAACACCCTAGCAATCACATACAGAAGTAACACCTTGGCGACCACACAGAACACCCTAGCAATCACATAGCAACACCTTAGCAACTGCATAACAACAACCTGGCAACCACACGGAACACCCTAGCTACTGCATAGCAGCACCCTGGCGACCACACAAAACACCTTAGCAATCACATAGTAACACCCTGGCGACCACACAGAACACCCTAGCAATCACATACCGTAGAAACACCCTGGCGACCACACAGAACACCCTAGCAATCACATACCATAGAAACACCCTGGCGACCACACAGAACACCCTAGTAATCACATAGCAACACCTTAGCAACTGCATAACAACAACCTGGCAACCACACGGAACACCCTAGCTATCACATACAGTAGCAGCACCCTGGCGACCACACAAAACACCTTAGCAATCACATAGTAACACCCTGGCGACCACACAGAACACCCTAGCAATCACATACCGTAGAAACACCCTGGCGACCACACAGAACACCCTAGTAATCACATAGCAACACCTTAGCAACTGCATAACAGCAACCTGGCAACCACAGGTTTCAGGGTATAAATCAGTTAAGAACACCACTAAAAATCCGGCAGACCTTTTTTCAGCTGATGCTATTAGAGAGAGACGTGACAGTCTCATGCGATAATGTCAGTCAGTGTGAAACAGCCGCAATCACAGCGAGCGATAACATTTCTGCTGAGCGGCACCTTTACAACTGCATGTCTCTTCAAACACTGATTCAGAGAAATGTCACTGATAACCAAAGTGACGGTACTCACACCATAATGATCTTCTGTTTTCTAAATTCACTCAACATCAATCCATGAAAACAGACATTCAAGAGTCGCTAAACTAGTGAGCTGTGATCAACACTCTATAAAACATAAAGACACATAACAAACATAAATACTGGGTATATAACTTAATTAGATTGAACTAGTTTTCATGCCTTTCTGTATTGCATGACATATACAGTATTTAGCATTAATTTCTCTTCATTTGAATAATACCAAGTCAACAACCTGTTTCATGACGGATGAACTTGACATTGTTATTTAACTAAATTGAATCAACACTGAACTTGATTGAGCTGAATATTGAGACTGCTTTATATTAAATTATTGAATTTTGCAACATTAACACTGTTATTTTCCTGTTTATTACTATTGAAACAATCTGTGTTGTATGAAGCACAATCTAAATAAATTGCATAAATAATGAATAAATAAATGGAATTTACATAAATAAAAATATATATAAAATAAAAGACTTGACCAACTTATTTTGCCTCCTTACTATTGTATTTTTCCCTCTCCCTAAAAAATACATGCATGTGCCAATCATTTACCCCCTATTTCTGTAGTAATCTGATGGACTGTATAGAGTTATTGCGCTTTAGAATGGCACAATATAAATAGAAATTATTATTACTGGTCCCAAACCCATTTTAAAAAGTCATTTAAAAAAATTTACGAGGACAAAAAATAATAATAATAATAATTGATTGATTTAAAAAAAAAAAAATTTAAAAAAAAAATTAAATAAAACAAATATTAAAAATAAAATAATTAATTAATTAATTAATTATTAAGATAATAGAATAATATTAAAACAAGTATAAAATAATTAACAATATAATTTTAAAAATTAAAACAAACACTGGCAAAATATTTACAATATTTTCTTACAAATTTAATAAGTATAATATTTCTATTTCGCTTACAACATATAATTTCTGAATGTCTGTCAATGGAGAAAGATGCGTCTCGCAGTGAGATGATGTAGTTACGGCATCTAACTTCTAGGTATGTGTTTTCGTCCCTGACCCTAAAGGTCAAGGTCACCGTCAGCTGATATGACCAATTAAACGTTCGGTGAACATGAGCATAACATAATTAAGAAATGCGCAATGATGTGGACATCAGCACGATATAAAACACTATTAAAAAGGAGACAGTTTTCATTATAGTCGAAATGAAGCTTGATGGATGAACCGGAAAGGAGGTTTTAATTGAGCATTTGCTTAAATATTCCTGCCAGAGAAAGCTGACGTCTTTAACTGTCCCTAAGTGCAAAAATACAGATATTAATAACACTGAGGACTCTTTCAGCGTGTGCGAGACGAGTCATTGTAAAATATGGCAGCTAAAAGTGGGGCTTCAGCTCTGACTTTCTGTTTGGAATTATGTTCAACATGATTGTCGTGATGTATATTAATTATGATGTTCGCCAGAGAGACAGAAGCTGCCAAGATCTATCTGGCAGGAGTTGAATGAGACAGAACAATCAGTCAGAGAGGGCAAACGTATTTCACAGATGTTGGCTTTGGCCCGAGAGCGAGGATGATGGGACTCGTGAGAAAAGCGATATGCTGGATGACTTTCCCGTCCTCAGCAGCAGCGGCTAGTCAAGCACATAATAACGGCTCTCCGTGTAACGATACGAAGGTCCTGCTCGACATTACGAGCGAAAACTAATGAGGTTTGCCTGTATTTTCATCTCACCTTGTCGACAGGTGTCCTTCGGCGAAACCCTCAAATTGCATTTTCTTTGCAAAGAATATTGATTCATATTGATTTCGGCCCTCCCTGGATTCTATATGCTTTCGTCCTTGAGAGTGAACGTCAAAATTTACAGCCTTCGACCCAATGAGAGAAAATATTGCATTTTCTTATAGTCTTCATGCGGTTGAGAATTATGTGCAAACGGCTTTGTCACGGACATACAGTGAGGGAAATAAACCTTTATTATGCCTGAAATGAAACAACCTGCAGCCCTAAACTCCATCAGAAAGGTAAGAGGTTAAAAAAACAAAACACACCTGAATGAACAGGTATTTGAATATTTCACCTAATAATGAAACTCTACAGTAGGACGTCATGTTTAAACCTCATTACGCGCGCTTGAACAAACCAAACTCTCCACCTCGAGTCCTCATAACACAGCCCAAAGCCATTTCAAAGGCAGAATAAAAACATGCTTTTGATGTATTTTTCTTAACTGCCCTCTTGGTATTTACATTTATGCATTTGACAGTTGCTTTTATGCAAAGAAATTTACACTGAGTAGATGTTGCACATTTTAATCAGCTCATGCATGTTCATTTTGCTGGGCATCGAACCCATGATCTTGGCGTTGCGAGTGTCCCTGCTGTTTGAGCTTCTGAGAAAAAAGTGCTTTTTCACACTTCTTCTGTTTAAAATCCATATTATCCATACTTTCTCCTTCACTTAGGTAAAAAATTGAAATAAATATAAAATAAAAAACATATACAAATACACACGCGCATATATATATAAACAGTTTTAAAACTTTAAATAATAGTTTTAATACAGTTTAAAAAATCATAAGTTCTTTTTTTTATGTTAAAAGTTTACTGTTTTTTTTTTCAATGTGTGCTTTTTGGAGAATTACATTGAACTCACAATCGTACCCAGAATATGAACATAATACAAAGGTTAACCATAAGTATTTACTTATCTGCGACAGTTGCTATTGTATGCAGTTAAAATATACTAACAATACTGTTTATAAAATGTAAAAAAAATATATATATATATATATATATATATATATCAATTTATTATTTATTTAGTATTATTTCTTTATTTATAATAATTTTACAATTATTTTATATTCTTTCTTTTTGTAATTATTGTTAAAGGTTTACTGTTTTTTTACCAGATTTTTTTTTTATAGTGGGATTTTTGGAGAATTACACCATAATGATAGCAATACAATGTAATGCAAGGTTAACCACGATTATCCCGTCAAACTGACCCGCAGACATCATAAATGCAACAGAAATTGTATGCGCACTTTCCACAGCAGAGTGTGATGCATGATCATGATCCTAAACAACAAAGAGTCTCCAAATATCAAGAAAAAAACCCAGTAATTCCGATGACTCAGAAACCCACTGGCAACACAATACTTCCAGACAAACATTCCTTCGCCAAGCTGCTATTCTCTCAGATGCAAACATGAGTTCATGACAGGCGTGCTTGATTTAAACCAGCCTATCGTCTTCGGTCTGAATCCTCCGCTCTCATACTCACAGATGTAGTAATACTCTCGGCCCGGCCGGAACTCGAAGCCCAGCGAGAAGGGCGTGAAGAGCTGGAACTTCTCGGAGAACTTGAGCGGGCCGTTGGGCGAGTGCGGCCGGTTGCACTCCCAGCGCTTGAAGCCTTTGGCCGTGTGGTC
>NW_015506392.1:256232-258765 GCF_001515645.1 Sinocyclocheilus grahami
AAAGATTTGAAAAATATTTTTATATTTTTTATATTTTTATGTTAGTTACTAACACTAATTAATGGAACTAATTAATGTACTTATTGTAAAGTGTTACCATTTTAGTTTATTTAGCGTTTTAGCGATTGTAGTACTTCACGTTAAACTAAATGAAAATTAGAAATGTTGTCTTGGTAACTAGCTGAAATATTATATATTTATTTACATGTTAAAAATAAATTATATATATATATATATATATTTTTTTTTTTTAGTTTTATAAGATTTTTAAAAAATATTTTTATAACTTTTATATTTATTTATTTTTTAGTTAATGTCTGCTTCAAATTAAAAAATATATATTTTATTATTTAAAAAAAAAAAATATATATATATATTTTTTTAATTATGGTTTTAGTTTTAGTTAATAATAATAACACTCGGTCGAGATTAGATGCATTTTACTGAGGTTAGTGCTGGTTTGCGTTTTGAAAACTCCAACGTGCGACACAAGAAATGATCTTATTAATCACAAAACAGACTAACAAGTCCAAATGCGAGCCTAATGTGTTTACATGCGAATCTGCTCTCATCTCACCGATGAAATGCATAACCTGCCCATATTTGGTTCTCAAAACACTGCAAAGTAAGTGAAAACGAACAGCGGTAAGCGTTAAAGAGAATGACCTCCGACTGACTCTAAACCAACGCTTGTCAAAGCGACAGTATTTCTCTCTTTGGGTCGCTGACCCTCACCTGTAAATACTCTCCACATCGTCTTCTAAACTTTGAACGAATGACTAAACAACCTCGTTCCTGCCGCTAAACACATTTTTCAGGCGGGTCAAAGTTTTAAGTGAGAATCAGTTAGAGAAATGGCCTGACAGAAGCTTTTAATTGAAATTCTCCATCCTTGAACGTATTTTTGTTAGCTTGGGGAATTACTTTTATTGCTGCTGAAAGATCATTAACCTTAAGCGTATTCTAGCTGAAATGCACGATATAAATACCATGGTAAACAAGTATGGTAAATGTTACAACTAAACATTTGAGAAAACAGATTTATCTCCGTTTCCGCAGAAATACAGACAGATGGTTGAAAATGAATATCACGTTTCTCTGGATGAGAGAGAATAGAGTTGCAGTATTTCTTTTGAAACCCCAGCATCCTGAATATTAGTCACATGAGGAATGTCCCTGTAAAGTCTAGCGAGGTTTTAATCTGTTTTTATTTGTTACTGATATCTGTTCGTCGTCTGCACATGAATTCTCTGATTTCCAGGAACCTCTTGGCAGTCGTGGGACTTTGCACAATCTATTTTAACTTCAGTTCTATTGGTGTCCTTCAAAAGAAATAGTCACACACAGACAGTTGTGTGCGCAGCACAACCTAATTTAGCAAAAATGATTTCAGCAAGCTTGAAGCACATTTACAGTAATGCACTTACAGTGGAAGTCTATGGGCAAGACATTCAGCAGGGTTTAAAGCAGAACTGTGCTGTTTGTTAAATCTTGAAAATGAGCTATAAAGTGTCTAATTAATTTTTTTCCCACATCAGTCTAAATAACAACAATAATATAACTACTACTATTAATAATAATGTTACACAATAAATACATATTTAATAAAATATGTATATATTGTATAGTATGTATGTACACACACACATTATTATTATATTATTATTAATTATTATTAAAATAAAGCTGTAAAATCTCTAATTGGGCTACTTTTCAAGGTGATTTATCCACATCAGACTAAATACTAGTGTTACAATATATGAGTAAAATATTATTATTATTATTTATAATTTTGAAGATGTGTTAATGTGTAAGTCTTATGCTTTTACTTTCTAAACAGTGTTTCTCTGACTTCCACTGTAAGTGCATTACTGTAAATGCAATTTTCGTTTGTTTTTACAAAGTGGAAATGATTTTCTGTGTTAATGGACCGGATGTCACAGACGCCGGATCTCGTACTGATCCTGGAAAGTACATTCATCCGGGTGATTCTTCTCTACAGAGTTCTGCCACTCCTGCAGGAAAAGTCCTCCGTGCTCCGGTCCGGCGAAAGGGAGTAATTAAAAACTGGGAATGGATGGCAGGCTAATTGTCAAATTATGATAATTACAGGTCTTTGTTATGCTACAGCTGTCTGGGAGAGAAGCTGAGGTCAAAACGGCCTGCGCTCTGTAATCAGAGGAGGATCGGCCAACTTTAGAACATTTATTACACACTGATTATAAACCCCGAGGAGCTCGCGACGCTTTCTGTCTTTGACTCTGAACTGCTCGTGTTTGGGACTGAGGTGGCTTTCCATACGGCCTCCTGATCGGTCTATTTCTGTGACAATTACACAGCGATGAAGAGCTGTCTGACGGCACAATGATTACGCTGCTCGACCGCCCGACAGAGAGAGAGAGAAACGATTCACTGTGATAAGACCTGCAGGTGTGATTGCCCACCGCGCTTCACAGCTTTCTGAGAAAACACACACACACACACACACACACACACACACACACACACACACACACACACACACACACACACA
>NW_015506392.1:259026-262066 GCF_001515645.1 Sinocyclocheilus grahami
CACACACACAAACACAGACACATGCACGCACACATTTACCGAGCATCTGAATGGAGACACAACATAGACTTCCATTGTTTTTATATATACACTATATATATATATATATGTAAATACACTATATCAGTCAAAAGTTTTTGAACAGTAAGATTTTTTATGTTTTTTTAAAGAAGTCTCTTCTGCTCACCAAGCCTGCATTTATTTGATCAGAAATCCAGCAAAAGCAGTAATATTATGGAATATTTTTACTATTTAAAATAGCTGTTTTCTATTTGAACATCTGTTAAAATGTAATTTATTTCTGTGATCAAAGCTGAATTTCAGTGTCACATGATCCTTCAGAAATCATTCTAATATGCTGATTTGATGCTCAAAAAACATTGATTATTATTATTATTATTGAAATTTAAATCAGTTGCGTAATTTTTTTCAGGATTCTTTGATGAATAGAAAGATCCAAAGATCCGCATTTATCTGAAATAAAAATCTTTCGTAACATTATACACTCTACCATTCAAAAGCTCGGAGTAAGTATAATTTTTGGATGGAATTATAGAAATTAATATTTTTTGATTGAGCAAGGATGCTTTAAATTCATCAAAAGTGATGCTAAGACATTTATAATGTTACAAAAGATTTCTATTTCAGATCAATGTTTTTTCAGGATTCTTTGATGAATAGAAAGATCCAAAGATCCGCATTTATCTGAAATAAAAATCTTTCGTAACATTATACACTCTACCATTCAAAAGCTCGGAGTAAGTATCATTTTTGGATGGAATTATAGAAATTAATATTTTTTGATTGAGCAAGGATGCTTTAAATTCATCAAAAGTGATGCTAAGACATTTATAATGTTACAAAAGATTTCTATTTCAGATCAATGCTGATCTTCTGAACTTTCTGTTCATCAAAATGTTTTCAACATAATAATAATAATAATAATAAATGTTTTTTGAGCAGCAAAGCAGCATATTATACTGATTTCTGAAGATCATGTGACACTGAAGACTGGAGTAATGATGCTGAAAATACAGCTGCGCATCACAGGAATTCTAATAGAAAGCAGTTATTTTAAAAAGTAAAAATATTTCACAATATTACTGCTTTTGCTGTATTTCTGATCAAATAAACGCAACCTTGGTGAGCAGAAGAGAATTCTTCAAAAAAAATTATAAAATTAAAATCTTACTGTTCGAAAGCTTTTGACTGGTAGTGTATCTACATGTTTTGCATTATTCTGGAGAGTGAACGCATGTGCACGATGAGGATGCAATACATTCTGTCACTTTTCTGCACACTATATGTTCAGTATGTCTGTATCCACACATCTCCACACCGTCTGCTGTTCTTAAACACAGCGTCATTCTACTTTACATCCTCACTGGAGCTGACAGCTGCACTTAAGCTCACATAAACATGCCTCGCTGTACTGTATTTACAGTGACGCTGTCATCAGCATAAACAAAGTACAACAAATACTAGTATGATAGACCCTCTATCACTAGCACTCTCTATTCTATTAATATTCTACTTGTTTTCTTTAGTTTATTAAAATAATCTGTTAAGGGTGATTTCCGATGACAGCGCTGCTCACTGCATTTGCTAACTGCGTCTTACAAGCTGTTATTAAAAGTAAAAATAACGTCCTTGTTTACAACCCTGTTTCAGTCTCTTTCAATATAAAAGTCTTTACTAAGGACTCACTCAGAAAAACAGTCTCTTGTCGCCATCTAAAGGTGGAACAATGTAACTAAACAGGCCGCTTCTCAATATCAAATACTACTTTTAATTATATAAAATATGATTTATTGAATAATCATATTTAATAAACAACAACAGCCATCATGAAAGTTGCTAAGCAATTCAGTCAAAAGTACAAAGGCAGCGCTCTGATATTCAGCATTAAATTTAAAGTTATGAGACTTTGCCTTCAGCCAAAACTGTTTGCTCTGATACAAAAAAAAGATTAATGAGAACAACGACTGTCCGTTAGATTTACCCAAAACTAATTATATCTCATGTTTAACCATTATAGAGACATCAGAGCCAGCAGCAAATTCCAGAAGATCTGGCCGAGGTGAGGCTGCTCTCGGCGGGTTCATGAACGGCCGCTGACGCCCTGGAGCTCACTTCTCCCAAAACATCGAAGCACATTTTCAAATAGACGTCTAAACAAGTACATTGTCACCTAAAAAACTCTTAAAACCACATTCCGTGACACAAAAACAGTATTTTTTATAAAATTATAGTGGATTTGGGTGTTGAACTTACAAGCCACTGTGATTATGATCACAAATTAAGCTCCTAATATTTTATTGAATCATCATCAATCCACACTACATGTGTTCTCAGCCCGTTCCCAGAGGACCGCAAGAGCGAGCAGGAATTCGGAAGTCCAGCATGAGCCCTTTTCCCGTGTAAAGCGGCGGGATGCATGACAGAAGTCTTTCTATCAGATCTCCACCTGCTGCTGTTCCAGCAGCCCTGCTAAATACCAGCAACAGCTGCCTTCAATAAATCCTGACGCTGCTGCAGCGCAGGTAATATCTGTAACTGAAGAGGCCTGATTGTAAGTCACTCTGCAGTCAAGCGGGACGGTATTTAGGAGGTTAGGTATGTGGCGCTCACCCAGCGCGCGTCTAGAGTTCTCATGCGAGCCGAGATGGAAACAGCAGCCGTATTTCCATCACTGCGAGAATGCGAAGGGAATCTGTGCTGATGGTTTGATGGGCTGCTGGTTGGACCATATCACCTGCTTCTGGCTAAAAACACCAGTTAACACATGCTGGACACATGTTTGACTTCCTCTGTCTGGTTCTGCAAACAGCCTCGCCAAAACCACGAGGAGATTCTGCTTTAGAAAGACGTGCATGAATCTGAAGTGCCTGAGATCCCACAAGAAACAGGAGAGGAGAAAATCAAACAGAGCAAACAGAAAATGGGCATGAATCCCATATTTCACAATATCCCTGTAATGTGTCTCAAATTCTCTCTCTCTCTATATATATATATATTTATGGAGAGAGAGAAAGAATGA
>NW_015506392.1:262251-264548 GCF_001515645.1 Sinocyclocheilus grahami
TATATATATATATATATATATATATATACAGTATATATGACATATCTATCTATATATTTCTTTATATTTCTATCTATCTATCTATCTATCTATCTATTAGGGCTGTCAAATCGATTAATCACATCCAAAAAAAAAGTAACACATATAATAATATATGTGTGTCCTGTGTATATTTTAATGTATGTATAAATGTTAAGAAATATTTACATGTGTATAAATGCATAATTTTATATGATTTATTTAATTTTATTTTTATTGTATCATTGGGGATGTGTTTTATTCTTTTAACATTTTTATGTTGTCTGTATATATTTCTGTGAAGTTATGTTTTACTGTCCAGCACTTTGGTCAGCAGTGGCTGTTTTAAATGTGCTCTAGAAATAAAATTGCCTTGCCTTGCTTATATATATGTTTTATTTATATATCAATTTTAGATTATATACAATTCTGCCAATGTTAATCATTATATATGCACAATGCACAAATAAGATATATTTTCTGGTTACTTTGCATTTAAAATCTTTTTTTAAAAAGAGGTTAGGATTAATGTGTTTACTTTTAAAAAGTAACAGTATGTCCTAAAACAGTTCGAGGCACCAAGAGCATCTTACTAAATATGCTGAAGTATGTACTTTCCCATCACAAGTACACAGTAAAAGTATGTAAATTGGGATGCGTTCTTAAAGGGGTCATCGGATGCCCATTTTCCACAAGTTGTTATGATTCTTTAGGGTCTTAATGAAAAGTCTATAACATACTTTGGTTAAAATTTCTCAATGGTAGTGTAAAAAACACAATTTTTACCCTGTCAAAAACAGCTCTGTTTTCAGCACGCTGTTCTAGTCCATGTTGCTTTAAATGCTAATGAGCTCTGCTGACTCCGCCCCTCTTTTCCGTGGGGTGACGAGCAGACTGTAAATGTCAGCCGTGAAACTGGCTAACTAGCAAATATTAGGAAAGGCGATTTGCAAAGATTAAAAAAAACCCTTATCCTCACTTCTACTGTAGATGAAGCTGGATCACGAATGATTTGCGCGAACTTAAACGCATTTAGGCAGATCGGGGATCGGCGCATAAAAACGAAAGTAACGTTAATCCTCTGCGTCTTCAGCGGCTCAGATGTCGGGAGTAAATGACGACTGCTGTATTCATTATTCCATCCAACAACAAAACTCCTCAATCGCTTAATCGGAGACATCTCGTCTTCCCCTGCATTGGAGTCGACACAATGGCGGACTGATGACAGCTCACTCAGGGCGGAGCTAAGGTAAGACGGCCTTGTCAATCAACTAATGTGGGAGGGGCCTGTGCAGAACTACATCATTCTGACAGGAATCTCAGAACAGCCTGATTTGAGAAAGGGGATTTTTAAAAAAACCACTGGGTGGATTTTTATCATTATAGGGTGGATGTGTACACACACAACACACATTTATGTTCAAACGACAACAAAAGTGAATTTTGCATCCGATGACCCTTTTAATGTTTGTGGCTCGTTCTGTGAGTTTGGGTGGTCGTGAGGACCGGAAAGGAACAGCCTCTCGTCATCATGCAGGTTTACTAACGAGGTTCAGATTTCATACGCAGCACACATGTTGATCAGAATCACCGCCACAAGCAAACATCTGCAATTATGAATCGGCAGTAACGACGTTAGGCGGGTCTGGTCTGAACGGGCCGCTGGCGCTCCTCTGATGTGTAATTTCAGCAAGTTCAGAGCGAGTTCAGCTCCCCGCGGCGCTGCACATTTACTGCCGATTAAATCAACAAGTCATCGCTCAAGAAAACACCGCTTCACACGTCTGGGTTTTCTACATTCATTTGCTGTCCGGATACGGGTTTCTGGCTTGAGGATTTACATAATATCATGTAAATTGAGGCTGCTAGAGTTTATTTCACTCAGTAAAAATGAATATTTCCTTTTACAGATCGCTTGAAGCTATCAATCAGCTCGTGTGTCACCTGACAAACACATTCAGAGAAATAAAACCAGTCTGGACCTGCTGCCTTCAGATGCTTCTCCTTCTTGTTCTAGTTCATTATTTTGATTTTGGTTAAAATAAAATGTATGTGTTAAGAAATGTCACATTTCTTTAAATCTTTTAATATCTTAATGAAGTGCTAGTGCATCAAATTTACAAATAATGCACATTATGTGTGCAGTCAATGTTTTTCTGTGTACTTCTAGTTTCAGCCACAGAGGATTATGGGAAATTTGGTTTTGTCAAAAGCAGCTCATGAGTCATGTTTTCTGTTATCATTAACTTAAAACTTAAACCAGAACTAAAACTATATAT
>NW_015506392.1:264719-269480 GCF_001515645.1 Sinocyclocheilus grahami
ATTTTAGATAAAATGCTAAAACTTAAAAAAGTTAAATAACAATTTGAAATGTTGGCAACTGATTGAAATAAGGTGAAGTTGAAGAGCGTATTACTAAAAATAAAACAATTTAAAATAAAGCTAAATATAAATATTAAAATAATAAAAAAAATTAAACTAATACTTTAATAATTAAACTAATGAAAATTACAAAAGAACATAACAAAATGATTGAAACTAAAAACTGAATATAAAAATAAAAGCTAATATCAAAATATTAATAAATACTACAATATAAATAATACAAAATAACACTGTTTCTAAGATTATTACTTAATTTTAAGTAATAAAAATAGACAGTCATTATACCACATAACAACTAATACAAATATCTATAAAGATTCAGGTGGGATTTGTTTGCTTAGCTGGGAATCACAGAGCAAAACATCTGCCATATGTGAATAATCTTATTGATAGAACTGTGTCAATGCGTGAAAGCCTCGTGATTAAACTGAACACGTGTTGGAAAAATTCTTGTATTTGCTCTTGTATTTTCTTCTAATTCCAGCTGATTCCTCTCCCAGTGTGATCAGAGACAATTCATGCTAAGATATCAGAGAATCAAGGCATCTCTCCCTCACACACATCTCTATCATTGCCTTTTATCTGCCTCGGTGACTCTACACACACACACACACACACACACATACATACTCACTCACTCACTCACTCACTCACTCACTCACTCACTCACTCACTCACTCACTCACTCACTCACTCACTCACTCACTCACTCACTCACTCACTCACTCACTCACTCACTCACTCACTCACTCACTCACTCACTCACTCACTCACTCACTCACTCACTCACTCACTCACTCACTCACTCACTCACTCACTCACTCACTCACTCACTCACTCACTCACTCACTCACTCACTCACTCACTCACTCACTCACTCACTCACTCACTCACTCACTCACTCACTCACTCACTCACTCACTCACTCACTCACTCACTCACTCACTCACTCACTCACTCACTCACTCACTCACTCACTCACTCACTCACTCACTCACTCACTCACTCACTCACTCACTCACTCACTCACTCACTCACTCACTCACTCACTCACTCACTCACTCACTCACTCACTCACTCACTCACTCACTCACTCACTCACTCACTCACTCACTCACTCACTCACTCACTCACTCACTCACTCACTCACTCACTCACTCACTCACTCACTCACTCACTCACTCACTCACTCACTCACTCACTCACTCACTCACTCACTCACTCACTCACTCACTCACTCACTCACTCACTCACTCACTCACTCACTCACTCACTCACTCACTCACTCACTCACTCACTCACTCACTCACTCACTCACTCACTCACTCACTCACTCACTCACTCACTCACTCACTCACTCACTCACTCACTCACTCACTCACTCACTCACTCACTCACTCACTCACTCACTCACTCACTCACTCACTCACTCACTCACTCACTCACTCACTCACTCACTCACTCACTCACTCACTCACTCACTCACTCACTCACTCACTCACTCACTCACTCACTCACTCACTCACTCACTCACTCACTCACTCACTCACTCACTCACTCACTCACTCACTCACTCACTCACTCACTCACTCACTCACTCACTCACTCACTCACTCACTCACTCACTCACTCACTCACTCACTCACTCACTCACTCACTCACTCACTCACTCACTCACTCACTCACTCACTCACTCACTCACTCACTCACTCACTCACTCACTCACTCACTCACTCACTCACTCACTCACTCACTCACTCACTCACTCACTCACTCACTCACTCACTCACTCACTCACTCACTCACTCACTCACTCACTCACTCACTCACTCACTCACTCACTCACTCACTCACTCACTCACTCACTCACTCACTCACTCACTCACTCACTCACTCACTCACTCACTCACTCACTCACTCACTCACTCACTCACTCACTCACTCACTCACTCACTCACTCACTCACTCACTCACTCACTCACTCACTCACTCACTCACTCACTCACTCACTCACTCACTCACTCACTCACTCACTCACTCACTCACTCACTCACTCACTCACTCACTCACTCACTCACTCACTCACTCACTCACTCACTCACTCACTCACTCACTCACTCACTCACTCACTCACTCACTCACTCACTCACTCACTCACTCACTCACTCACTCACTCACTCACTCACTCACTCACTCACTCACTCACTCACTCACTCACTCACTCACTCACTCACTCACTCACTCACTCACTCACTCACTCACTCACTCACTCACTCACTCACTCACTCACTCACTCACTCACTCACTCACTCACTCACTCACTCACTCACTCACTCACTCACTCACTCACTCACTCACTCACTCACTCACTCACTCACTCACTCACTCACTCACTCACTCACTCACTCACTCACTCACACTCTCTCACTCTCTCTCTCTCTCTCTCTCTCTCTCTCAAGAAGACTTTCGAAGAGAACTGTTAATTATGAAGGCAAACGGAAAACACTGATTTATTCATACAGCCATCAGCTCTTTATGTCTGTCATTTCCAGCTAACACAAATGTTTCTCTGAAGGACCACAGCGATGACCTTGACATTGACCAGTGCTGTTACTGTCAACTAAGACTAATTTAACTATTAGAAATTCTTTTAATTTCATTTAAATAAAGCTGAATTAAAATAAAAGATAAATATTAAATAAAAGACTGTTTTTTATAAATATTAATATTTGTTGTAATATTTAATATAATAGTAATAATATTTATATACTATTTATAGTAACATGTAAACAATAGGTTTAAGTTAAAGTACTAAAATTATTAAAAACAATTAAAAATAACTTTCATTAATTGAATTAAAGGTGAAATAAAATAAAAGATAAATATTAGATGAAAGACTTAAACGTAAATTTAAATCTTATTTTTTATAATAAATAATATTTATTGTGATATTTAATATATTAGGAATAATATTTATATAACATTCATGGTAATAAATGTAAATAATAATAATCATAATAACACAATAATATGTTTACGTTAAAGTACTAAAATTATCAAAATGGAAACTAATACAAATAACTTTCATTAATTGAACTAATATAATATTAATAATATTGAAAATAATATAAAAATATAAATAGAATATAAATATAAATAAAGACTAAAACTTAAATTAAAATATATTTGTTATAAAAAATAATATTTACTGTAATATTTAATATATTATTATTATTATTATTAATAATGTAATGAAAAGCACATAAAATTACTAAAAATAAAAATAAAATTGTAAAAAAAAAAAAACTGATTCAAAATATTAAGAAATACTATAATAGTATATAAATAATGTTAATATTATTCTACTAATACTCCACAATGGGTTTCCATGTCAAGGTAAGAGTGTTACGATATCAACACTTTCATCAAAAACAGTGTTTCAAGCCTCAAAACTGCCTTAAACAAAAGTGTCCGTCATTTGGTGAGGAAGAAAGAAACGTCAGGCCTCTTTCTGTGGTCTCAAGCTGTTCATCTGGAGCGTGACGGAGGCCACATTCGCCTCTAATGAGGCTTCAGGATCCGGGTACGAGGCCAGAACGCCTGCGGATGATCTGGAGGATTTGTGCACTAGATCCCGTGAAACGTCTCTCGGAGAAGAACTGAGAATCGGAGAAAAACAAACCCACACGGAATGACGCAATGAGACGAGCATCAAACGCAATGCAATAGGTGTAACGCGATCGCCGGGACGCACAAGCCGTGTCATGCCTCGTATCTTTGGACTCCTGCACTTACAGTAATAATATCTCTCAAAGCATCGCATTGCGCCCAAGATAGAAACATTTGAGTGCTGATTACAGATGATTATTCACAAAGCTCTGTAATCAGGGCTGATATTAGCAGAGCATTCTGCTGCTCTTCACACAACACTAAAAACAGACGCACTCTCACTCAGCGTGGTTTATGGGTTAGTTAATCGAATACTAGTCTGTGTAACGCCCGCTAACCGCCCACAGTCTGTCATGCAGATCACACAACAATGACCAACTGGAAAACTGCACTCAGACTGGCTTTACTGTAGAAAACAGCATGCGTTCACACTGTGCCCGGTTAAACTCTTCTAGAAGAACTCGGCGATGTACTTAACAAGGTTTGCATGGTAATTTAACAAAGTTCATGTTATAAAAGCATCACTCACTTATGAATTAATGTGTCATATTTCACCCACATATGTCATATAATAAATATGATATAATATAATATAAAATAAACAATGTTCATGTCATGAAAAGATTTTTAAAACAAAGATATTTTGAGTTTTGTGTGATAGCCCAAATAAAATGATAATATTAAAAATATCCTCATTTTATCTTATGAGATATATAGCATATTTCACCCACAACAAAATAAAATAAAATGAAATAAAATGAAATGAAATGAAATGAAATGAAATGAAATGAAATGAAATGAAATGAAATGAAATGAAATGAAATGAAATGAAATGAAATGAAATGAAATGAAATGAAATGAAATGAAATGAAATGAAATGAAATGAAATGAAATGAAATGAAATGAAATGAAATGAAATGAAATGAAATGAAATGAAATGAAATGAAATGAAATGAAATGAAATGAAATGAAATGAAATGAAATGAAATGAAATGAAATGAAATGAAATGAAATGAAATGAAATGAAAT
>NW_015506392.1:274449-280319 GCF_001515645.1 Sinocyclocheilus grahami
TAAAATAAAATAAAATAAAATTAAATAAAATTAAATTAAATTAAAAGATAATATAATATAATAAATAAACTGGGGGAAGGATTTTATATGTTTTTGAAAGAAATGTATTTTGCTGAACAAGGTTGCATTTATTTTATCAAAAATACAGTAAAAAAGTAATATTGTGAAATATTATTACAATGAAAAATAACTGTTTTCTGTTTCAATATACTTTAAAATTAATTTAACAATGTTCATGTCATAAAACATTTTTAAAAAGATATTTAGAGTTGTGTGTGATAGCGCAAATAAAATATAATATTAAAAAAGTCTGTAATATGTCTTTTTTGTCATTTTATCTTATGAGATATATAGAATATTTCACCCACAACAATATAATATAATATAACATAACATAACATAACATAACATAACATAACATAACATAACATAATATAATATAATATAATATAATATAATATAATATTCAAATGTTTGGGGCAGGATTTTTACTGCAAAAATTACTTCTTCTTTTTTTTTAAAAGAAGTCTCTTATGCTGAAAAATTATAAAATTTTAAAATTAATTTAACAAAGTTTGTGCCAGAGCAACTAAATAACCTAAATGAAATCATGATATTAAAAAATAAATTAAAAATCTACATGTATATATGACTTCATTTGTGTGGTCACTTTATCTCATGAAAATATATATGTCATATTTCACCCACAATAAATAATAAACAAACAAATAAATAAATAAACAAAATTTTACTGCAGGATTTTAATGTTCTTGAAAGAAGTCTCGTTCGCTCACCAAGGCAGCATTTTATATATATATATATATATATATATATATATATATAATTTATTAATATATTTTAAAATAAATTTAACCAAGTTTATATAATAAAGTCTATAACAGATATTCAGCGTTTTATGTGAGAGCAACTAGAAAGTCCAGATGATAAGCTGTAGTCAAACGTGTGTCTACACGAGACTAATCTAATGCTGGATGTCTCTCTCTCTCTCTCGAGCAGGTTTGATCCCGGCACGCATAAGCATTCAAATCAATAGCAGTCTGAGACAATTCAGATAAGTGTGAGCTGATAGAGAAAACACACGCTCCACCAACTCAAGGACATGTCCACCTTTCACACCAGACAAAAACAACTCGACCAGGAGATTTACAGCCCAAAAAGCAGAGCCAGAACATCCAGTGGCATGATTTACTGCCCTGAGAGAGCAGCTGTAGTTCCTGCGTTACGGAGGAAGAAATGCAGTCTGGTCAGTTAGGTTTCGACACCTGGGGCAGGTCTGTGAACTCTGACCCACACTCATTCAGGAGCAGCTAAATGAAGAGTCGACGAGAGAGTGAACTGAATTATGGGATCTGAGACTGAACATGCACAGGCCTCTTCTGCTCGCCAAGGCTGCATTTATTTGATCAAAAAATACAGGAAAAATTGTAAAATATTATTAGAATTTAAAACACCTATTTCTATGTGAATCTGTGTTAAACTGTAATTTATTTCTGTGATGCGCAGCTGAATTTTCAGCATCATTACTCCAGTGTCTCCTTCAGAAATCAGTATAATATGCTGATTTGCTGCTCGAGAAACATTTCTGATTATTATCAATGTCGAAAACAGTCGTGCTGCATTGTAAAATATTATTAGAATTTAAAACACCTATTTCTATGTGAATATCTGTTAAACTGTAATTTATTTCTGTGATGCGCAGCTGAATTTTCAGCATCATTACTCCAGTGTCTCCTTCAGAAATCAGTATAATATGCTGATTTGCTGCTCGAGAAACATTTCTGATTATTATCAATGTCGAAAACAGTCGTGCTGCACAATATTTTTGTGGAAACTGTGATGCATTTTATTTTTCAGGATTCACAGATGAACAGAAAGTTCAGAAGAACAGCATTTCTCTGAAATAGAAATCTTTTGTAACATCATAAATGTCTTCATTTGATCAATTTAATGCATCCTCGATGAATAAAACTATTAATTTCTTTAAAAAATATTTATCTCAAACTTAGCGCACATAAAAGGCTTCATACAAAAATGCATAAAATAATATTGTTTCATTGTTACATTTTTTATAATTAATTTTATAATAATGTTTTTAAATGATAAAGTCTACAATACAGTTGTCTTCATTTACATGTATAAATCAAAAGAGGTCTGTCATATAGTCACCGACAATAATATAAAATCGAATCAAAATTATATATATTATATTATTAATATATATCTATATATATATATTCTGTCATAATGCATGCAATGACAAAATATAATATAAAATGTTAAGTTTTTAAAAAAATGACTGATTATAGTGTGAAATGAGCTGGACATATTCCTGAGAGGGTTTTTTCGCCATCATGTTTATTTAATCAAAGATCACATCAACATCATCCTGTCTGTAAGTATGTGATTTTGTTTTATTGTCACGCTTCCAGAGATTCGCCGAAGCAAGTCACAACCACTCATAACTCCACAGAGCAGATGATGTGCTCGGTTCCCCCTCATCTACACACCATCAGACCAGCCTTCTGCAGAACAATCATCAGTCCCACGACACTTTCCCCTCGGCCTCGTTCAACAGACGAGCAGCAGAAGGAAAGGAGGATGGAGGGATCAGGTCAGGTCAGGGCGGGAGTAGATTGAGAGCTGAAGACAGTTCACACAAAAATCAAGACCGTGCCAGTATTTACTCAACCTGCATGACTTTCTGTCTTTACAATATTTCGAAGAACATTTCAGCTGTTTGTGTTCCGAAATAACACTGGAGCACTGTATGGACTCCTTCAAAACAGCTTCTTTTACACTGCTGGTCAAAAGTTTGGAATAATTATGATTTTGTTTTTGTTTTAATGTTTTTGAGAGAAGTCTCTTCTGCTCCTCGAGGATGCATTTATTTGATCAAAAATACAGTAAAATCAGTAAAAATGTGAAATATTATTACAATTTCAAATAGCTGCTTTCTGTGTGAATGTATAGTAAAATATAATTTATTTCTGTGATGCGCAGCTGTATTTCCAGCATCATTACTCCAGTCTTCAGTGTCACATGATCTTCAGAAATCAGTATAATATGCTGATCTGCTGCTCGAGAAACATTTCTGATTATTATCAATGTTGAAAACAGTCGTGCTGCACAATATTTTTGTGAAATGATACACTATCATTTAAAAGATTGGAGTAAGCAAGCAAGCAATTAATAAATAAATACAACTTTTAATAAAATAATACTTTTAATCAGCAATGACGCGTTAAATGGATCAAAAGTGACAGTAAAGACATTTATAATGTTACAAAATATTTCTATTTCAAATAAATGCTGTTCTTTTGAACTTTCTGTTCATCTGTGAATCCTGAAAAATAAAATGCATCACAGTTTCCACAAAACTATTGCGCAGCACGACTGTTTTCAACATGGATAATAATCAGAAATGTTTCTTGAGCAGCAAATCAGCATATTATACTGATTTCTGAAGATCATGTGACACTGAAGACTGGAGGAATGATGCTGAAAATACAGCTGCGCATCACAGAAATACATTACAGTTTAACAGATATTCACATAGAAAACAGCTATTTTCAATTCTAATAATATTTCACATTTTTACTGTATGTTTGATCAAATAAATGCAGCTTTGGTGAGAATCTATGTTCCACTGGAGGAGAGATAGTCATACAGGTTTGCATAGGTTGATTTTTGGCTGATCTATCCCTTTAAAATGAACTACTGAAATATGCATTCGCTCGGATGAAAGCGGGAAGGACAGAGGGAATATTCAGAGGGCGAAGGACTCTAAACATAGCGGGTGCTGACAGCATCCCGAGCGTCTCGTTGTCCACAGACACTCTGCAGCTGTTGCCTAAATCTCCCGTCGGGTCCGAGCGTCCCGCTCACAGCAGTCCAAAGACACTCCAGCTGACCCACGCCGTGCCGAAAGCTTGACACGCACGTCATTACGGCTCACATTACACCCCAGTGGGGGTCCATCCTCAGGCAGGCATTGGCCGGGACGACTGTGTCAGGTTTGGAGCGTCTCGGCGATTGGTGAGGGCAAATATAGACCGGCACTTCCACTCAACAAGCGTGACTTATGGGAGCTTGGTTCACCTGCAGGTGTTTCTGCTTCAGATGGACGTAAATCTCAGCGCGGCCCGTCTAATCAGCGGAAGATTTATTTGGATTCGGCCGACACTTAATTCTTGAGTTCTCATAAACATCAGTCAGAAATCCTGTGAGCAGGTTCATGTGGCATAAAAATACGAGACAAAAATAGGCCTGTATTTGCTACGAATCGGATCATTTCTGCACAAATACAGCCTTGAGACTGCGCTTTACTACAGGTTATAGCATCACCTAAAGTTTTTAAAACGTTTAAGTTAATTGAAATAAAATATTATATCAGTTACAGTAAACCTTCAGTTTATATTTTAGTTAGTTGCCAAGACAAAAGTTATCATTTATATTTAGTTTAAGTTGATAAACTAAAATTATTAGAATTATTAGAATACCTAAACCTAATCCAAATAAATAAATAAAACAATAAAAAAAGAGATATATTTAAAAATAAATAAAACTGACAAAAAACATGACGGAAGTATTCAAACTTAAATTAAAACTAAAATAAATAAAAATATAAATGCTATATAAATAGCATTTTACCAAATTAGTAAAACTTAAAATAAAATTAAAATAAAAACAAAAAATATAAAAATAAAAATACCATAATTCTTTAATAATAATATTAAAATAACACTGCTTTGCCAGATTTATATACTAAAATTAAACAAACAAATAAACAAAACAGACATATTAAAAACTAATAAAACAGACAAAGCATGACAAAATTACTAAAGATTAAACTAAGACTAAAATGAAAACAGAAAATATAAAAATTAAAACTGATTCCAAATATTAAATACCATAATACTATATTAATATTACTATATTAAAATAACACTGCTTTACTGGATTTATTTACTGAAATAAAAACAAAACAAAAAAAATATTACAAAAAAATACAAAAAAAGCATGACCAATTACTAAAATGAAAACAGAAAATATAAAAATAAAAACATACAAAATAAATGTAATATATACATATTAAAATAATATAAATACCATATTGATTATACTAATATAAAATATTATAAAAATACAAATAGCATAATACTATATTAATAATAGTATAATAACACTGTTCACAACGCAAGCAGGTGAATGCTTTAACGTCGTAAAGTCAACATGAACTCAGAACTGACTTTATTTGATTAACGTCTGCTCCTGGTCTGAATGATTCATTCATGCACATTATTCTGGAGAAGAAAGTTTGTCATTATAACCCAGAGAGAGCTAATCAATTCCTGCTCTACATGCTTTTCTTGCTGAATATCCTATTTCTATTACAAATACGTCATAAAAGTGCAAACTGCATTTCATGTCGACTTTAAATCAATGCCAATAAAGCTTCACCGACACGTTCCCTGACTTAGAAAGAAAGAAAGAAAGAAAGAAAGAAAGAAAGAAAGGAAGGAAGTTTTAAATCCAGCTCAATATCACTGAGATTTAAACATCTTAATAACAACAATCAGATTTCTGCATGAAGTAAAATAAGACAGAGGAACGTTCATACAATCGATTCTTCATTTACATTCAAATAAGGGGAGACAAATCAAAAAAGGAAAGCACTGGTTGGAAAATGTCATTTGTCGGCTCAAGAGTTCCTTTGATTTAGTGTTTGAGACGATGAGAAATATCTCATCCATATCTCTGTGGAAGTCATGGATGGCTAGGCTTAAATTGAATTGGTCCCATCATCCTCTCTCTCTCTCTCTCTCTCTCTCTCTCTCTCTCTCTCTCTC
>NW_015506392.1:280336-280616 GCF_001515645.1 Sinocyclocheilus grahami
ATCGAGAGAGAAATATTGCATTGCCCCCTTCACCCTCTCTCTCTCTCTCTCTCTCTCCCTCTCTCTCTCTCTCTCTCTCACACTCTGTTCTCAGCACACGACTGTTGTGAGATGATAAATGTGAATGATAGAGTCTCCATATGGCTTCTCTGTACACATCTGAGAGTCTGACTGTGTCCTGATCAGAAACACCAGCTGCTTCCTCACACGCACACACACAGACACACACAGTTACACACAGTAAAACACACACACACACACACACACACAAACACAAACA